>NC_089765.1:31471909-31511909 GCF_040412425.1 Macrobrachium rosenbergii
TCGTAAACTTTGTCCGTGCAATAAAAGTCCCGGATGCGAATAAAGAGGAAATCGCTAATGAAAAGTTGTGCTGCCATGAAATGGAATTTGGGTGCACAAGCTAAGAAACGGGAGGCAAGATAGGGTAGAGTTGGGCGAGGGGGAAGGACCTCCGAAAATTGGAAGTGAAAAAAAAAAAAATATTAAATCGTGAACGGAAAGATTCTGAATACATGAAATGAAACTAAACTTTCCTAAATTAAATACAAGGAACTTAATACAGCATTAATTTACATTATGAACATGACTAGAATTAAGCTTTTTCTTTAATATAATTTGCATTAAATAAGGTTCAAGTCAATCTGCCAGGTACTCAATCGATGCTTGGAACTACAGTAAAGATATTGCCCTTCATTTGAACAGTGTTGCCTAAAAAAGTGGAATGAACACATGGTTTAGCAGGTTAAAAAATGTTGCATAATTTACAACCAAAGAATCTTATCTGAAATTCATTAATCTTGTGAGTACTTCAGATTCGCAAGACTAATACATAATAATACACTTTTGGGGACATACAATTCAAGCCCTTTCGGTAATATTATCCTGGGTCTTTCCATCTAATGGGCACTGCGTCATTTTTTTAATGTTTAAATTACTTTTGAAGGATCCCAGTCGTATACTTTACCGTATATTTTTGTAACAATGACTTAACCCACTAAGGTCTTCTTTTGAAAATCGAAAAGAAAATCTACGATCATACATCAAAGAAAAATAAAATCATTAATTGGTTTTTGCATGAAGGCCAATTATTTTTACATTTGTTGATTCATAGATACTGGTGATAATATGTATGAAAGAACAGTGAGAAAAATTTAACTCTTTCACAAACAAGGAATGTACCTACCGAATTAATAATTTTACAAACAGTTACAATCCACTTAAATCCTCACATTCAGTTATAATCTACAACCTAACACCGAATAATTTAATTTAATGGGTACTTGCCAAAATATGGCTCACTAACAATGACATGTTTAACACTAATAAATGACGTGTTAAACCGCCGAAACTGACTGCTAACAATGGCAATAATTAAAAGGCATTTTGCGAAAAAAAAATCAAATCTTTTATGAAAATTCTTTCATGTGAATGAACAGCTTCGGTAAATTTATTACTCCTATATTTTTTTTTATAAGGGACAGTTTCGGCAAAGTTTTCGTTCTGCTTTAATTGCATTTTAATGAAGAAATGACTTACTACAACTAATAGCGAATGAAAAACCGTAACAGTACTTTTATTTAGAAAGAGAGGTCCTGCAGTTTATCAAAGCGTACTTTGTTTGATGAACTGTAAAACACGAGAATAACAGAAGAGACTGATAAATATACGTTTGGTAACTATATAAGTAATTACATACTTTTTCACGTAAAAATGTCGTCTACAAGCCTCATCGCACTTAACACAGAGCATCCATATTGAATGATGGAAAAAAAAAATACAAAAATATTTTCAACGCGTTGGCGAACCTTTAAAGGCAATGTATAGTACTTTCATTTACTGAATGTAAAAAATACAAGAGAGGCAGTGTTGCCTGACTCGAGAGAGGAGAGGGTTAATGAAATGAGGATCCTTGTTGAACTGACTGTTGAGGATATAAGGAAGGCAATTAAGAGGCTGAAAAATGGAAAGACACCTGGAGTCGAAAGGATTAAAAGTGAGATACAAGGGCGGACTGGTTGCAGTCTGATTCTTTTCAATAAGTGTCATTCTCTCTCCCGACAAGCTTTAGAATTTTGTTCCTTCGGTGTTCCCTGAGTAATATAATCTTATATACTTTATTTTGCAGATACGCCTCATGCACCTGACTGCTTCCTTTTCTTGAGGCCATCAAATTTTAATGGACTCAAGACAAGGGTATAACTTATAGTCTTCCCATCTGTCTCATTCGGAAATCTATCCCTATAATTTAACTGAGTTACTTTGGTTATTTATCTACAGTACAGGGTGTGGCAATGTATAATAGGTGCCAAAAAAGAAAAGAAAATTCTTGACATTGGCGAGTGTTCACAAGTGATCCGTTTCCATAAGAATCTTGGAACTATAGGCATTTCCGTTTTCTTTCTATTAAGCTTCGGTAAAATAAAAATAAAAAAAGTTAGGAAAAATGTATATGATTTATGAATCCTTATACAGAACCGGTAACTCCTACCTTAATATAAAGCAACATTCAAACAGATCAAGGGGAGTGAAAATGTCCTAATTTCAGAAATAAACAAGTTCCTTATATTGGCTTCACTTCGCGTGAGAGCTTCCTATAAACAATCAACCACAGTCCCGTAGTATTTAATGTAACCTAATACTACAAGAGAGAGAGAGAGAGAGAGAGAGAGAGAGAGAGAGAGAGAGAGAGAGAGAGAGAGAGAGAGAGAGAGAGAGAGAGAGAGAAAATTAAGACCATTTCTCCTTTCTAACTTGCGTCTAGATATTAATATTCCTACATATACCAACAGTTTGTTCAGAAATCTGGTCAAAACTCTTTAATACGCAAAGATAAAAAGAAAGTAGGCTAGTATAAAAATGATAGGAAAAATTAGACATATGTCCAGATCCTAAATTAAAAATATTCATATGCAGACATCCAATCTTGAAAATAAATAATTCTAAAAACGATAAAACATAATCTAACAGAATCACAGTACCCAAGCGAAATACCTTCTGACATTCTCACTTGGAAATAATATAAATTAACGAAAATGTTCCTCCAATACAGCCCGAAAATAAATGTGCCAAAGAGAACCCATTTCTCGTAAAAAAAAAGTTTCATCATACAAGTAAAACATTTCGATTTTCTTGCAAGACCTCGAGAACAGATTTTTCCCGTTTTGCGGCAGAACTCCTTTCACGAGAAACGTGTCTTAATAATTCCAGGAAACGCAATCACGTCTCCAGACATCGTCGTTGCTATTACTGTGTGGAATTCAATTACTGTTTCAAGGGCAGACGCTCCTGAGCCTGTCTCTGAGAGCCAAGGAAACTCGTCATGCTGGAGTTTTGAGAGGAAATCCGGGCATGCGTTTATCGACCGAATGCACCATAACCCGTCTCAAAAAATGGACCTGCAACGAAGCATGCTGATGCATGGGATTTACACTAAGCCTCCAGCCGTGTCCTCATTATAATTAGCACTATCAGTCCCGGGCATTCCAAAGACGATTCCTGCGTCAGTCAAGCAAATTCCAGAACAGGATTCAGCCTCCGAGGTGCTAATTCCGCGATCTGAATAATGTATCAACAGCATCCAACATTTGCAAACGCACCAAGAAGCACACGAACAGAGACACATCATACTCATATTCATGAGAGGCATCTCGGATGATAAATTTAATCTCACTTGTGAATAGTAGCTCGCTGGGTCATGTTTACATAGGAATTAAGAGGGTGCCGTTCATCACGAATTCATTTGTAAGTTACATTACCATAAGTAACTATTTAATGCAGAGTTACATATAATTAAACTCCCTTGGCTACAGCAAACATTCACTCGAATGGTCACCACAAGACGAACGGTTTCCAAGTTACATACCACCACTCAGTATGCAATGCCAGATCACTGTAAACAATTCAGTCACCGAAAGGGGTTTTTTTTTCTAGTGTTTCCTTCGCCAACCCAAAATCCAACAACAGCTGCCATCTCTCGATATTTTTTCCCGTCGCACTAGCCACTAACAGCTACTGGATTTCGAAAGTTCCCCTTATAATAACCGAGTGTAATTTTGTTCCCGAATCCCACCGTATCTGAGTTTTCGCACAGATTAAAACAAAATCCGCATCTGGAATGAAATTTAGGTAGTTTGTAAAGAACAGGGTACATGGAATAATGCAGCGACTCATGGACAATCTAATGCACTCTTAGTTGGACTTTTCTTTTAATTTTCAATGAGGAGAAAACTTGTTAAAACTACTGTAAAGTTTTTTGTCAAAAAATGGTTGCTCTTTGTCCTTTGAACACGGAAGAAAGAATTCATACCAAAACGATAACATTGCTAAAACTACTCCTATAATAGTGCTAGAGCATACGCTAGATTTTGTTATGACAAATGGAGAGGGTCAATTTGAAGTTACCCAGCGTGCTAGTACCATCATTATTGCTTCCAGGCAAGGATTTTTGAAGGAACAATTGGATAACTGAACATTTAACTCCCCCGTAAACAGGAGTTTTTCTTTTTGCGTAATAAAAGGGTATTCGAATTAATCTATTTTACGAATTTATGTTTACGCAAGAAGAAAATATAAAATTGAGCCTGCAAGCTTCTTATTCAGTTAGCTGGAAAAAAATTATATTTCGCCGGTAGAAAGTCATACATAATAAATAGCTCAGCTTCTGAACGAAACTTTTTTGTACATTAAAATAATGCTTCATTTCGAGAAACCTAAATGTGCGACAGGATTCATAATTCTTACGGATTTGACACAAATAATTCACAATGTGTGACAGGATTCACAATTCTTACGGATTTGACATTAATAATTCACACTGATGATTCACATTGTAGCACTTTTTGTTTCAAGCTTGAAATAAGTTAAGGTTAAGGGCCCATACCCTTTAGGCTTGTTGCCCCACATTTTTCTTACAATTTCAGACTATTTTCATTGTGCATTTAAACCACAAACAACTTGTTAAACGGTGTTCATGCGTGGGGAAGTGTATTTGATGGGGTTATGGAAATGATAGAATCTAAATCTTTAATTTAGATGATCAGCAGATAACACAAAAACATAAAATTATATATATATATATATATATATATATATATATATATATATATGTGTGTGTGTGTGTGTGTGTGTGTGTGTGTGTGTGTGTGTGTGTGTGTGTGTGTGGTTTTTATTATCAAAGGTCTTTTTCCTAGTACATGTGGAGGCACCAGAATATGTCAATCTCGAAAGTTTCACACACATACATAACCAAGAAAAACTTTGCCCCAAAAACTTTATATACTGTGTATATAAGTATGTATGAAAAAAAAAGCGAGAACCTGACATCGTTACGAATTTGTGATACCACAGATCTAAAACACTGCTCAGCTCACTCTGATAAAGGTTTTCACTTTGAAAAAAAAAAAAAAAACAAACAAACAAACATACACACACAAAGCTTACTATGAAGAACAAATAACAATTTTTAACCTGTTCGGAGTATATATTATTAGAGTTAACGCTCTACACTGAAAAGACTTCGGACATACGCAATCAAAACATAATTCACGTGCATAAACTCCCATAAGCACTCATTGAACTAAAACGTTTTAGTAAACAGCCGATTTTGTCGATCAGTCAGCGTAGTTTCAAAACTTCTATTTGAACCAAAAAAAAAAATCATTTGATTACGAAAGTAGCCTGGCTGCTAATTAAACCGGGAAACAACCAACATCAGCATATTTTTGTATTTAAAGCAACAGAATCACGTGGGGAGTCTCTTATACCTGGCTGACACAAACTTCTAAATATTATTATTATTATTATTATTATTATTATTATTATTATTATTATTATTATTATTATTATTATTATTATTATTACTTTCAATACTCAGAGTGTACATACACTATGACGGAACAAGAACACTTACCTAGAAAGATTCTACAAAACAGAGTTCCCTTATAAGTAATAAGACGAAATAAATATGAGAGAAGACAAGCAAAATTGAGCATCTGCAATCAATATGCAATGACTTGTTACTAGCTAAGATAAAGAACCCAAAGTATGTAGAATAATGAACTCGGAAAATTGATTTGTAGAGAACAAAAGTGAGTCTACATGACCCCTTCCACAAAGAATCTCAAACCCATGACGGTGGAACGCCAAGGATAAGGCTACGGCACAGATGAGCTTTTAAAACACAAGATGCCATAAATAGCGGCGCAGATACTCCAACCAGTTAACAAAATCAGGATACAAATACAAGATTGGCCAAACGACAGAATAACAAACTGGTGGAACTACTATCACCCACATACTCAGCAACTAGGGGTGCATGAAAAAGTGGTAGAAAAATGTCAAGCATTTGACGTGCGGCGCAACATATTTCGCACCTGATTCAGAATGTCTACGATTCCTCCAACATAGTTCTTTTTCAGCAAAGAATCCCTTCAGGGCAAATAAGTGTGCCGTGACGGATCAACTGCAGCACACGCAAGACCGCTTTTGTGGAGAGCAAGGCTCAACATTGCAAGCCAACACTTTTTGCGAGAGAAACTGAAGTTCGAGCGCCTCCTACAGGAGCAGCGTTAACGTAATCAGTGGCGCTTATGTAGGAAGCAAAAATTTTTCTGGCAAACAACTACATAGCAGGCAACAGTTTACCTACTTTTAGTGGAAGTAACCCGATCCTCTGAACTCTGAAGGATCAACTTTAACATGTAACCGACTCTGAGTAAGCAACATCAGTGTCAGTAATGATAAAAAAAAAAAAACGAATAATTTACACAAAACTTCGATAGATTTAAAGCACTTATATACAGCACATATACATATAAATAAATAAATAAATAAATAATAAATTATACTGCATATGTATGTATACACTGTATGTACAGTAGGTGGAGAGAAATGTTGCAAACCCATATTGGAGACGTTTAAGCAGAACATAAAAATGACATCACTGAATGGTCGATACCTAACGTTCGTTGGTCTCACTCTCCACGACCATCCTCTCTTTCGTGTCGTCCCGTCGCCCAGTGTGTTTGTCGGGTCTGCATGTGGGGGTGGGGGAAAGGGATGCAGACGTTTTTCTGGTGCCTGTTGTTTCGGACGGAAATTTGTAGTCTATTGGTAGATAGGAGAACAAAACAATATTTGTTTGTTTTGCGAGCGTTGGTCGTTCATGACGAATGCTAACGACCTCCGCTATTTTCGTAGTCATTCTTGGCAGGTGACCGAATCGAGAGTGAGACATAACGACCATTACGATTTCGACCATTCATGCGTCTGCATATTGCACGCTCGCACCCGCACGCGCGCATACACACACAAACACACACACACACACACACACATATATATAATACACTGTATATATATATATATATATATATATATATATATATATATATATATATATATATATATATATATATATATATAAAAAGCAAATGTTACGAAGGAAAGTGAAATAACGGAGTTATTTCACTTTCCTTCGAGGCATTTGCCTTTATTTATACATTCATCACGTTCTCTATCTTCGTGATTCAGTCATATATATATATATATATATATATATATATCTATATCTATATATATATATATATATATATATATATATATATATATATATATATATATATATATATATATATATATATATATATATATATATATATATATATATATATATATATATATAATTCTAAAGCCACAATGCCCTCTTAACTTCTCGAATTCTTCGCGCTTTTTGATAGGCTTGTAACTTATGAAGTTTAAATATCCAAACGGAAGAAATTGAAGAGCCTGTAATGGCCGGTCGCGGGAGAC
The DNA here is from genome assembly GCF_040412425.1 of Macrobrachium rosenbergii. Classification (NCBI taxonomy): domain Eukaryota; kingdom Metazoa; phylum Arthropoda; class Malacostraca; order Decapoda; family Palaemonidae; genus Macrobrachium; species Macrobrachium rosenbergii. The sequence continues at coordinate 31,479,419 of NC_089765.1, forward strand.
CTTGTGATTAAGGTAACGAGAGTTCGCTTCCCGCGACCGGCCATTACAGGCTCTTCAATTTCTTCCGTTTGGATATTTCGGCTTCGTAGTTACAAGCATATCCAAAAAAGTGGGAAGAATTCGAGAAGTTAAGAGGGCATTGTGGCTATTAGAATTACATATGTGTCTGGTAAAAGTGACCAGTAGATTCTACACACACACACACACACACACACACATATATATATATATATATATATATATATATATATATATATATATATATATATATATATATATATATATATATGCGTAAGAAGTGCCAAGGGATTGAGGTGCAGCTTCAACGTGCCCAAAGGTAGAGGAATGATTACAAAAGGGCTAAAGACCTTTTGTGGGAAGTGATGCCCTCTAGCTGGAAAATAACTTTCTTAACATGGGACCAGTGACAATCACATCAATGTCGTGAAACAATCGCATTCTTGCCATCCCGGGTGGTGTGAAAGTTACCAAATAGCTAGGAGGTATGTGGCTGGCAGCCTCATACCCTGAGTATGTTTGCATGACCCAAGAAATTTCAAAATTTAGTGCATTTTGTGGTTCTGCAACTGCACGAATTTGGTGCAAAAGAGAAGAAATGTACGATAACCGATTTTGTAAAGGCTAAGAAGGTGAATGTCTTGGCAATGAGTGTGACACGGGGTGAAAGAGAAACAAGTTAAGGAATGAGAAAGACAAACAGTGATTGTGTGTAAGGGAACTAGGGAATGTGCAGGGCTTGCAGCATTAGGGAGAGAAAAGGATGGATGACAGAACACAAATGTGTTAGTTCAATGGAGAATATGCTGTGCTCTATATAAGTGCCAGGGATGGAAAAGACTGAGAGTGAGAGAGTCGTTTTTAGGAGATTTTGAATCTTTGCCCACCAAGATTTGGAGATAATGAAAAGTTACTTGTGCTCCGTAATAGAGATATATAGGTAGGTGGCAGAGAAAGAAATGGCATTCTGGGAGGATATGGAGTTCCTGGAGTAAATGGAAAAGGAAAGAGCCTTATAGAAATGCGCTTGAAAGGGAATTCATTGCTGGAAATACTGTACATGGCTTCTAATGAAAATATATTTTCATTTATATTTCTGAAAAATTGGGTGGTGAGCAAAAATTTGTTAGATTATGTATTAGTTCAAATAAATGGATGGGTAAATTGATGACTAATGCAAAAAAAAAAGTAACTGGAGGTGTACCAGACCATTCTTAGATAGAGGCAAATGTTAAGATTGACTTGATTTAACCTTATATATATTACATTAAGCTACAAATTTCATTTAATACCCTATTTGCTCTACTACGGAGGTAGAACGAATTGGATATTAAATGAAATTTGCAGCTTAATGTTTGCTTATATACAATGTCAGGGTGATGTGATAAATATTCAAATATATATATAGTGTGTGTGTGTGTGTGTGTGTTTTGTGCGTGCGTGTGTGTATGAATACGATACGTATATATGCGTGAATTGTGCATGCGAATGTTTGTGTGTACGACAACGTGAAAATATGGCTTCAAAGTTAACTATGAAAAGCAAATGGTTGAAGTGTGAATAACAGGTGGAAGAAGCAATATATAAGTTTATAAAATTCCATGATAGTGAAATGGAGAGAAGACAGAGTTTTTTTCTGAATACAAGGCAGTATGATGTGGAAATAAAAACAGTAAGTGGTGGGATGGAGAAACGAAAGTATTAATGTGGACACAGGACACTGTTTGAGATACAGCAGCATGGCAGAAGAACTGATATATATACAGAGGGATAAACAAAGGAAAAGAAAAAGAAGGTAAGTTTATAATATGGAAAAGAAGGGGTAGGTAAGCAAGAACTACGGAGAGAACAAGCTGTTCTCTACGGAAGTAAGGAGGAAAAAGTGAATAAAAGATGCAAATGGAGAGATGCTATTGAATTTAAATCAGTACTAGGTCAACAGAGTATTTTGAAGATTTGATGAATATGATAGACAGACGACAGGCAGAGGTAAACGACGCAAAAGATGAAAGGGTTCGTTTAATTCTAAAAAAAAAAAAAAAAAAAGTTGTCGTAATGACTACTGAAGACATAAGGAGGGCAATTTAAAAGCTGACAAGTGGAAAAACCTAGGAGTTGATGGGATTACAAGCGTGATGTTCCAACATGAAGGTGAGAGTGCTTGAGTGGCTTACAAGGATTTGAAAGCTAAGTTTAGATGAGGGAAAGGTTTTGAAGGAATTTCTGAAAGGAATGAAAGTAAATGTGGCAGAGGCTCCCGTAAGAATCAATGGGGCAAAATATTAGCTATTAAAACTGGGAAAGTGTTTGGTATGATTCTGTATAGAAAATATGAGACACCAAAATGATTTGTGGGTGAAGAACATCCTCAGTTTGAACAAGAAAGTGTGAGGATCAAGTTTTTTACTGAAATTATACGAGAACTTCGGAAGCAAAACGAGAAAGGTAATGTTAAAAGAAGTGCAAATAAATCGACAATTATGACTCAAAATTTACTCAACATCACAATGGATGGAGTGACGTAAGTAGTTAGAGAAATGACAGTAGATATAGGTGCAAAGTTGTGGAATCAGAAAATGAGTTGTGAATAGTGTAGAAGGTTGGTAAAAATTTTAGTTCGCAGAGGTGGAAGGATGGATTAGTGCTTTGACACTGCTTAGTTATTTAGAAAAGATGATGATAGGCTGCGTAAAGAGAGGGATGGATAATTGGTGTGAAAGAGGCACTGGAGAAGAAGGATGTTCAATATTTTTATTGATGGAATAAGGAGAAGTCAGAGAAAAGATAGTACATGAAAAAAGATATGAACAGTATGTGGGATGAGTGATAATTACAGTTGATGTAGTACTGATGAGGAAGTATTTAGAAATAGTAAAAATGTTGGCAAAGGTTGAAGAAAATTCCAGTTATGAGATAATTTGATCAAGTGGAAAAAATGCAGACGGCAGATAGCTGAAAAAATCTGGAAGGAAATTGGAGAGGAAAACCTTGGAAGAGCTATTAGATGATGTACAAGAATCTTCAGAAAAAAATATCCCAGATATCCAAGAGCCATGAGAGTGAATGCAAGATGAAGGTGAATGGCGTAGTGCGAGATAAGTTTTCAATGCTATGCTTCTGAAGGGTCTGAGCAGGCGCGTGAAGTAGTTACTGTTGAGGAATTTTTCAACAGCGAAATTATGCACCTAGCAGTGACCATTGTTTTGTTTTCCCTACGGAGCCACCACTTGCTTGGAAACAGTTTACTGATGTGTGTGTGTGTGTGTTTGTGTGTGTGTATATATATATATATATATATATATATATATATATATATATATATATATATATATATATATATATATATATGCTGTGTCTGTGTGCTTGTGAGTACTTCTAAAGCAGTCGTTAACACTTAGAGTGGCAGTTTTGCATTTAAGTTAACATTTTCAATGGCACTTATCCTGCCAACTCCAAAAAAATGTGATAACATACTGATCACAAATAGCGAAAAGCAATATTATGCATCGCCTTAATATCAGGCTCCCTCTCCTTCAAAGAAGACTCAGACACGGAAGTCCCACTACCAGACCCTTCCAGGAAGACGTTCCCTTAAATAAAGTTGACATGGGAAGTGCATTACCACGGTAACAGCAAAAATTCTCAACAAGAGAACACATTTTAATCAATCATTTTAGTGGGAAAAAAAACCTGAAGCCTGTGGCCGGATTCGAACCCACACGCGATGTGAATTCGATCCATTCCACCTTTAGCATAATGTATCTGAATATGACAGATATTTGTAAGCATTAGTAGAAACACACTTACGCTCTTCTTCGTGGTCAATGGTTAAGGGTAATCTCACCCTGACATTCAGAGTAGGTTCAGATCCTGCCACAGGCGACGGATTTTCTTCAAGGCTCATAATGACGGACATAACCGAAAAATGTGAGGATAGAGAGGTTCAATGGCACTCTCATGTGCATCAAAATGCATATATATCTGATAAAAAGGTAACCACTAAACTGTAAATGTATGTAGGTGTGTATATATATATATATATATATATATATATATATATATATATATATATATATATATAGAGAGAGAGAGAGAGAGAGAGAGAGAGAGAGAGAGAGAGAGAGAGAGAGAGAACATGACCAAGGCCAATAGGGATAATAAATGGTTGTTCTTTCGGTCGGCAAAGGCACAGGAAAGTTAATGAGCAAATAGATATCAGAATAAAAGTTACAAAAAGAGCGATGCTATGTGAAGATGACACAGTCACGGGTTGGACTGAGTATTTTGCAGTTTAGCTGAACATGAAGAACAATGCAAGGATGGAAGGAGTCGCTGCAAGTTAAGATTGCTTGTGGAAATGACTGCAAAGGATGTAATAATGTCAAATAAGAGGCTGAAGAATGGAAAGACACCAGATGATAGGATTACGATACAGGACATGTGGTACGGTGGTGACGCTGTAACTGACTGACTGACCAGGATGAGGAAAGTTTTGTCTGGATAAGGGAAGATTCCAAAGGTGATATGGCACAATTTAACTTTGTACGCAATGCTAGGTCTATGGTAGGATTTCGACTGAATAAGACAGATATCAGAAGAATTAATAGGAAGGAACAGTATAGGTTTAGACAAGGAAGAAGAAATGCAGAATAATTGTTTATTATGAAAGCTTTGGTAAAAGTATAAAAAAAACCATGTGTGAGATACACAGACCTACAAAAGCTAGAAATAGTGGAGACAGAATGTGGAGGGTGTCGAAGATGTACAATATAGGAGATTACTGACTGAGAGTAACTAAATGTTTCTATGATGGAAGTGAAGCATGTAACACACTGTGCAAATGATTGACATTCAAAGGACGAGATATCACAACATTATCCAGGAAATACATTCAAGATAGTTTCACCTGGCGTCGAAGTTGGTGACTCAAAAACCCATGAGCGGATGCAAATACCTTACACAGTGAAAAGACAAATAAGGAGGAATTTCCCGATCCAACAGAAATGACCACACATCACGTGAACGGTTAATATCTTGAATAAATCTGGAGAACCCAGTGAGACTTCGCTATACTAATATGCCATCGGTGGCAGATATTGGATTTGGTGACCATTCCAATCAACACAAGAAAGACAGGCAAAGGATTAGAAACAAAAGATTCTCGCACACAAAATCTGACGCATGTCAGGGCAATATGCGTCAAGGATAGGCATACCATAAATAATCATGATTCAGTATTCACAACTGTTCATCCCGTAGCTTCAGATCTTCCAAGCATCAGTAAAAACTCATTTTTTCCTAAGTACTGTTTTGTACCTTTGGAAATGATCACAATCAGTAAAGACTTGGACAAACAGATATCTCATGACTCAGGTCTATTAGAAATCAACTCGAGACGTGTTGAAATTAATTCTGAAATCCGTTCAAGTGGATTTTGCTGGAGAAGATAATCTATCCTAATGACTCATATCGGGGATGAATGTGAGGAGGGGGCGCTGAAGATACAGTACGTAGTAGTATTTTGTAATTACCGGTCCATCATCATGGTCCAGCTATGTTGTCAACTTCGATGCTCTACCTCCATAACTGCCCAATTTTTTCAGGGCCAACGTCCGACGAAGTTCCTGCGGCGCAGTCGAGTTCTCTGTGCAGCGTATAATGCTATATGAAACACTCAGCCACGGCCCATCTGACTCTCAGCCGCGGCCCAACAAACTTTCAGCCATGGCCCGGTGGTGGCCTGTATTGTTGGCACCTATAGCGGTGCCTGACGCACGATCATAGCTAACTTTAACCTTAAATAAAATAAAAACTTCTGAGGCTAGAGGGCTGCAATCTGGTATGTTTGATGATTGGAGGTGGATGAGCAACATACCAATTTGCAGCCCTCTAGCCCCAGTAGTTTTTAAAATCTGAGGGCGGACAGAAAAAGTGCGGACGGACAGAAAAATAGCCATCTCAATAGTTTTCTTTTTACAGAAAACTAATAAAAAACTAAACTGTTGAGCTGCAATAATAATCATAATACTGATAAAGATATTTTTTAACCAAAATAAAAGTAATCGAAATACTTGCCTTAACAAGACGGATTTCGACATTGACGTACAACCTTATCTTTTCGTATCAAGAACTGTACTAATCTTTGTACCCATAACTGTCCCAAACTAGACAATTTACTATAAATAAAACAGGAATTCACACCCCTTGTTCTTACTTCTAATCGTCTAAAATGCCGGCATTAATATAACAAATTTCTTGCCCATCACCCACCGTTTTTTACCTCTCTTCTCATAGCATGTACTACTTCATTACTCTGATATTCTCCTCCCGAGAAGAGGAGAGAGACAAAAGACATTAACAACCCAAACTGCAGACACATCTGATAACAGACGGTCCGTAACACAGCACGCTACTTATGTAATAACACCACAATTAAATAATGGACGCAAATGGCGTGTTGCTTAGATTTAAGAGATGCACGCACAGAAGGCAACTAACAAATTATTATAATTCTGAGGTGTCTGGGATGGTTCTTCCGGCCCAAGTCATCCTACAAATAACACGTTGTTACTTAGTAATATATGTTTAGGCAAGAAAGAGAGAAGGGGGTTAGGGTCGACCGGGCCCAGTTTTGACCGTCTAGTTATCTAGTTATCTGAAATTTTCTCTCCTTTCTCTTCACTTTCGGCATAAAGGATTTTCATCGTGCAATGGTCAGTCTTATTTTTTTTTTATTTACTTCTACAAATAAGCATATAAAGGGTATAAATTGAAGTATGTTGCATGCATACATGTGTTCATATTATATATATATATATATATATATATATATATATATATATATATATATATATATATATATATATATATATATATATATATATATATATATATAATGTGTGTGTGGGTGGAGTGGGTGGGTGGGTGGGTGTGTGTGTATATATGTGTGTGGTGGGTGTATGTATGTATGTATGTATGTACACATACATATATATACAGTATATATATATATATATATATATATATATATATATATATATATATATATATGTAATGGGTCATTTTTACCAGTTACATATGTAATTGTAATAACGACAATGCCCTATCATCTCGAATTTTTCGCATTTTTTGGATGTACTTGTCACATCAAAGTCTGAGGTCCAAATACAAGAATTTGAAGAATTGTTCATAGTCTCCAATGGTATGAAGAATTTCGAGCCCGCTTACGGAGTATCAGAACGAGTTCAGGTCGGTAACGCGACCTTGCTCTGATACTCCGGATGCGGGCTGGAATCTTGCTACGGACGTCAGACATTTCCTCATATTCTTGCTTTTGGACCTCAGGCTTTGCAGCGAAAAGTGTATTAAAAAAATTAGAAGAATTCGTGAAAGTAAGAAAGAATTGTGGCTATTACAATTACATTGTGTATGTATGTATGTATATGTATAAAATGAGAGAGAGAGAGAGAGAGAGAGAGAGAGAGAGAGAGAGAGAGAGAGAGAGCTTAAGGTTGGAAGGTTCTAGGCTGAATCATCAACATCCACTTCAATCAGTGGGTGTTCCGCTAGTACTGAAGTACGAGCCTTGATCAATAACAGGAGCATCAGGTCACATTATTCCATCCAATATCGGCAACAGAAATTGAGCGGTTCATCTGGAGAGTCGACCACTCCGAACGCTCTCCCTTTACACTGCAAAGTTTTCTGCGGTATTTAGTGTTCAGCCACGACGATTTAAAGAATCGCTCAATCTGTTACTCCTAGGTACAGGACATTCTCTTTCTAAAATTCATCAAAGCCAATCAGAGAAATTGCCTGTCTTATTTTTCCAAAGAAGAGATGTGATGGAGCACATATTCGATGTCGTCTCTGATTTCTGGAATGAGGAGAATTTGATCGGAAAACGTGAAAACAAAATCCATATATTTTCAAAGTAAATGATACGGAAAACATAAACCCGTCAACTGTGCACTTTAAAACACTTCAGGGGGTCCCACGCATCAAATCATCAATCAACAAAGTGAGACTATCTTGTAAATAACTATAAATATCTTATGAATGGCTTCACTGCAGTGGTGTGAAAGAAATACCAAGTCGTTGTACGGAGTACATTTTGACAGATTACTGATATCTCTCTTTTTTTTTACAACCCTCAATCCAAGGTATATTTCATTTCTTAGGAAACATGCCCAGCTTATCCCTCCTCGTCAACTGTGCACTTTAAAACACTTCAGGGGGTCCCACGCATCAAATCATCAATCAACAAAGTAGACTATCTTGTAAATAACTATAAATATCTTATGAATGGCTTCCTGCAGTGGTGTGAAAGAAATACCAAGTCGTTGTACGGAGTACATTTTGACAGATTACTGATATCTCTCTTTTTTTTTACAACCCTCAATCCAAGGTATATTTCATTTCTTAGGAAACATGCCCAGCTTATCCCTCCTCGTCCGGTTCGGAGAGCGACGCGCTAGCTAGTTAAATTTTGAGAGAGAGAGAGAGAGAGAGAGAGAGAGAGAGAGAGAGAGAGAGAGAGAGAGAGAGCAAAAAAAATTGCTTAACAGTACTGCCAGCCGCTTTAGTGTACTATAGCATTCTCGATACATAAATATCAATTAGGATAGCTGAAATGTGTACTCCAATACTGTCAATACTTTCAGTAATATTGGCAGCTTTAATGTTAATTTTTTGTTTAAATTTCCAATCAATACGTCTCTTGACTTCAACTTGACTTGATCTCTCTCTCTCTCTCTCTCTCTCTCTCTCTCTCTCTCTCTCTCTCTCTCTCTCTCTCTCTCTCAATAATCACCCCAGTGGAAACCTAGATGACAACCCTTTCCCTTTAATGTTTAATAACTTCTAACAAGGAAACTTATGGTACGAAGAAATAGCCTGAAAAGACCCAAGTAAATGTACAATAATATTATACACACATACATATATATATATATATATATATATATATATATATATATATATATATATATATATATATATATATATATGTATGTATATATATATTACATATATATAATTTTTTTTTGTCACAACAAATTTTATAAAACCATAAAAGACGAAACATTTTCCTTATAAATATGTGAAATATTTTGCGAACTTCACACCATTTAGAATTTGTAATCCTCCACCAGCCCCCCAAAAAATTTTATATATATGCATACATACATACATATATACATACATACATATATGTATATATATGTATATATATCACATCAAACTTTAAAAAACCATAAAAGACGAACTTTTTTTTTTCTCTCATCAAAATGCGAAATATTTTGCGAACTTAAAACCATTTACAATCTGCAATGTCCAAAAATACGCCTAATACTTATTACTGATAATACAATATGAGTCCGCACGCATATCCAGATGTTGCCGACAGGCCCGAGAAGCGATAAATCTCCCCGTAAAATTCTCAGTTCCTGTTTACTGCTCTTCCCAAATGTTGGGTCTAAAACGACCACTAGCGAACCGTCGTCTGAGGAAAGACACCAAATAAGCATCTGTCTCCCAAATAATATCCCAGTGACAACGTTCCACAGTGCTGAAGTTATCTTAATAAAAAAAATAAAAGGTACACGTTGTCTGCAGTTTTTCACTCCGATGTATGTGTATCCGGTGCCGCCTTTGTCATAACAGTGCCATTACGGGGAAATGAATGTTTTATGTCCTGTGTGTGTGTGTGTGTGTGTGTGTGTGTGTGTGTGTTTGTGACAAGTCGCCCTATAAATCTGACGTTCCTGGTTACATTCATTTTCAAGTTATTGCCATTACACCAATCATTGCACATAGTACCTGATTTGTTAACAACGAGCCAGCATTATGCATGGCTGGTGGTGTGTCTGCAAAATTTGAACTCTTAGCTACTTCGGTTTTGCAGGTATGATGATGATATTAATAGTCCGCATATCCGGAGAATAATGTATAGATCAAGGTGAAATACATATTTTAATACATTCGATATTAATGATTCACTTGTGAATCAATATTTGAATGCATAAAAATTCCTAAGTACAAGTGAAAAATATACGTATGTGTGATGTGTGTGTGTGTATATATATATATATATATATATATATATATATATATATATATATATATATACTATATATATATATATATATATATATATATATATATATATATATATATATATATATATATATATATGTGTGTGTGTGTGTGTGTGTGTGTACCTAAATCCATTAACTTCATCAGTAACATTTGGCTGCTGTTTATGTATGTATGTATGTGTATATGTATATGTATATATATGTAGAATCTACTTAGTTAAGAGGGCATTGTGGCTATTAGAATTACGTATATGTATATGTATATGTACACTCGGCAAGGAAAGAGAGGATACAGTTTTTTTAAATCTTCGGACATATGTTGCTCAATAATGCGACATCTGGCAACTTTAGAAAAAGGAGGAGCTTCCGTCTTATTGTGTTTGTGTTTTGCTTGACCTCTTATAACTTTCAATCATATTCTACGATAATGAAATCATTGATACTTAAATGCAGTAGTAAGTTTCACAGTATTCGTTCAAGTTGTAATTTGCAACGACAGTTCTGAGCAAAATAAACATTTTTCGACGTAACTTACCAAGCAACCTTACACAAATGAATTTATGACACCACATTGAACGGAATGCTTGCATAATCGGAAACGCGATCTTCCATAAAGAAATCAAGAGTTAAATTTGAGCAATGTCCAACGAAAAGGAACGAATGCATTGTTATGATGAGAGAGAGAGAGAGAGAGAGAGAGAGAGAGAGAGAGAGAGAGAGAGAGAGAGAGAGAGAGAGAGAGAGAGTCTGCTGTTGTGTAAGCCTAGGCCTATATGTACTGTAGAGCTAATTTCATTATTTTTTTCTTTTAGAGACTGAGCGATACTATATTTGTAAAGTATGTTTTAGCAATGGAGAGAGAGAGAGAGAGAGAGAGAGAGAGAGAGAGAGAGAGAGAGAGAGAGAGAGAGAGAGAGTTGCTGTTGTGTAAGCCTAGGCCTATCGGTAGAGCTACTCATTTCATTGTTTTTTCTTTTAGAGATTGAGCTACACTATATTGGTATAGTATGTTTTAGCATTGGCGAGAGAGAGACAGACAGACAGACAGACAGACAGACAGACAGACAGACAGATAGAGAGAGAGAGAGAGAGAGAGAGAAAACTATGGCAACGTCAAGAAACATCCAGTTACTTGTGTTTTCGCCCCGAAGCTCCTGCGCTGCCCTTCACATCATAGAGAACGCCTTTGAGGATTTAAATAGATTTGGTCAACCTACCCTAGGTGTCACAACATTTACTGCCATTAATTCCAGCTGACTTTTAACACCGTGAAATACAAACATGAATGTGTAAAAATTAAAGAAATTATCATTACCTCGTATGATGATGCAATAATAAGCCTGTTCATAACTGAAAACGAGTAAATATTGCCGTTCTGATGAATAGTACTACACCGAGATATCCACATACTATCTTTTAGATCTCTATGAACGAAGTCATCTGAGAAATTCTGATTACTTCGTACATGCATGGTGTTTTTAAGTATCAAAACGTTTTTGTTTTGCTGATTTAACATATATGATATAATTTGCATTGTATTTTCATATTCTAGAGTAAATTTACCGAGATTATGTGTTTTCTGCAAGAAAAAAATTGAAATTCGATGAACGAAATCTAATGAAAACTGTATCTTCACTTTTCTTGCCGAGTGTACATATAAACATATATACGTGTGTATATATACACACACATGTACATAAACATATATATATGTATGAACAATGCCTGAAATTGCTCTTTTTCCAACTAGTAATATAAATGTTTCTAGGTGAAAGCGATAACTTAAACATTTTAATCAAATTAATGCAGTGAAATCTTGAAATAACTAAGAAACTACTGTACAGTATTAGATTCTGATGGTGAATAAACCACAAAACCGAGAGGGGAGCCAGCCCTCATCCTCGAGTAGGGAGCGAAGACACGTCCTGCAATTAATTTTCCTCATTTCTTAATCCCAACAATAAGTCACCAGACACCTTAATTCTTTCCACGTACCTGTTCCCTGAACCTTAAATGTTCTGGCAGGCACGCAGGCTCGCTCACTTAAATATGGCACTTACACGTTATCTTTCGGCTTAGTTTCCAAACATGTTCAAAATCATCTCATGATGGAAGCAATACCCTCTTGCTGTTACCTTGTATCTACCGCTACTAGAGAGATCTTAGTTTTTTCCAATTTCCAAAAAAGGCAAGAAATTGTTTATTTACTCATTGAAAATCTCCGTTGGCCAGTCAAACTTGGCCATTAACTCTTTGCCAATTAACTTCACAAATGTAAAACAAATCGGCGATAATCTTGAACGGTAAGGCAAAGGGTTATTAAACATTAAGAAAATCCGTCCAAACATTTTCTAAAGTTAGTTTTGATTTTATTTAATCTTATGAATACAGCTAACTGTCATCTCCTGAAACGGCTACTAGCGCCATCCGTCAGCACGATGCCAGGACATGAATGTGAAAAGGAAATTAACAAAGGAGGTACCAAAGTTTCTTACGAACAAGACGCGAGAACGTATGTGGGAAACTGAGTATACACCCAGTCTTCTCTTACGGCCATAATTACGTTACAATGACAAGTTGTTAACCTAAGCGAAAATGGTTTGGTTTTATGAATTCAGGTGCCAAGCCAAGCACTGTGGCACTTTCGACCATTCAGCGCTTACGACAGTGAAAAGAGAGAGTTGGAGTGGTTGGACAGCAAGACAGAGTTCCAGAAAATAAAGATGAAGTACAAGGAGCTAAGGGTGGTGCTGGGAGAAACCTCCCACAGATGCACTGAGAAGTAATAGTAAGAGAGGTTGGACAGCAACACTGACGAAAGGAACCGGGAATGGAGTGAAAGTACAAGGTTAAAAAGCGGGTGCAGCTATAGCGACCTAAGGGACCCTGCAAGCAACCTTGAGCAATGCCTACAGCGCACAACGTGAGGTGCACATAGGGCACTATCCCGCTCCAAAGAAGCGTGAACCGGGATCATTCGAAATTCAAAGGAGCCAAAGACTGACTTTCGGAGGGCTGACCTTTGATTACCAAAATAGACTTCTTTTATCCCTTTCACCTTTATCTTAAACACAAGGCTAACCTGGGATAAATTCATGGAATCTCCGTAAATATTGTCCTATCCGTTGAAGGAACTCCTATTTAACTACATAGGTTCCTTTCTTGTATTCACAAATCTTATAATATTATATCATCTGTATTCATATTAGTTACTGTACACCTCTATACAAGAAGTTTCCTTATCATCTTATTATTCAACTGCAACTGGTAACTAATGAAAGTTATCCCCGGCGTAGGGGGGTAGTGCCGTCAGTGCACCTCACGGGGTACACTGTAGGCATCACTAAAGGTTCTTTGCAGCGTCCCTTCGGCCCCTAGCTGCTACCCCTTTCATTCCTTTTACTGTACCTCCATTCATATTATCTTTCTTCCATGTTGCTATCTACCCTCTCTTAACAATTATTTCACAGTGCAACTGCAAGTTTTCCTCCTGTTGCACCTTTCAAACCTAACTACTGCCAATTTCATTTCCACCGCTGAATGACCTCATAGGTCCCAGTGCTTGGCCTTTGGCCTAAACTCTATATATTCCTAATGAAAGTAATGTGCCAACACTGACGGATGTACACACTGAAATACGAAGAAGATTTCAATGTGTTTATTACATTTCTACTTTTTTTATTTTTCATTTATCAATAGCATTTGCTGTTTGAGAGAGAGAGAGAGAGAGAGAGAGAGAGAGAGAGAGAGAGAGAATGCTATTTTGGGGACAACGGTCTCTCTCTCTCTCTCTCTCTCTCTCTCTCTCTCTCTCTCTCTTCGAGATATTGCAGTATACTGAAAACGGTCCACGCTACATGTACATGATTTTTCTGTATTTACACGATATCTTTTTCGGTCGTGTGTGAGGATGATAGTAAGGGAAATGCTACAGTATGCATAGTGCACAGAAACAACGAAAATCATATAAATTTTGTCATCTAATTCAATGACCAAGAACGCAGTTCGCGTATTGACGTCACTTACAAGAAATAAAAACCAAGATCCTTTAACGCTTCACCTCTCCTATTTACGAGAGAGAGAGAGAGAGAGAGAGAGAGAGAGAGAGAGAGAGAGAGAGAGAGAGAGAGAGAGAGAGAGAGAAAATTATGTCAGGTAGTGCCACAGGCGGAACTATTACACGCTGGCTGGAGAAAATGTGGCTATGCCAACGAGCGCGTAGCCTACTCACTTAGGCCTCAGGCGATCATGTAACAGGGAATGGAAAAAAAATTGATGGAAAAGGGACAGAGATTCTAAATAGATGGGCATAGCGGGAATGGATAGAGAGTATGTGCAATTGTACGTGTGTCTGTGCGTGTATATTCGCCCTTTCACATCCATTTTCAGAGCTGAAAGAGCATATTCAAGGCTTTAATGGTAAAAGTGACAAACGGTATAACGGTGCCTGATTATTTAGTTGATATGACTAGAGAACAATGGGGTGTTAGTGTGAGAAGAAGAGTTGTAAGAAAAGGACACAAAGGATCTTGAGACAGCATCATGTTGTAAGAGGAAGTGAGAGTAACAGACGACAAAAAAGAAACGGACCCCAAAAAGGATAAGACACAGGTCATATCATTGGTAAGCTCCGGGACAATGCAGTAAGGAAGTATCCATATTATGAGTATAACTCCAGTAGGGAGAACACTGCCATGGAAGATACAATGGAGAAAGGAAAGATTTACTGAGCGAATAAAGGTGGCTACAAGGGCAAAGGTTTTGTGATGTACAGTACAAGAATGCGTGGGGAAGAAGTAAAAAGACAATGATTAGGTAAGACAGAAAAACAGAAGTTTTTGTAAGTTAGGAAGGAAGAACATGAGCTTAAAGGTCAAGGAAAAAAGTTTTGGAAAGTATGATACGAAAATAGAAGATTTAGGTTATACTAGGCCATCAGAAAAGAACGGAATTCTACATCAGTGAAATAATAAGTCGCTCGCATGGCTTTGTAATGGCTGTCTCGGAAAAGAGACTTTCATATAAGGGCCAATGATAAATCTGATAATTTTTGTCAAAACTTTTATACCAAGATGTAATGATACGCTGCACGCTGACACTGTGAAAACACATACAAAATTAATGAGATAAATAGTAGGCATGTAATTTTCTCCTAATTACGTTTTCTTTGACCTAATCCTCTATTCTTCAACAAGCATGACTGCTGGCTCCTTTGAGGTTAAAGCTCCAATCTATTGTTTGATCTTTTTCCTGACTTTAACCAGACCTAGGTTCAACAAGGCCATATAGATGGCTGAACCATTTGCCTCTGCATTAAAAACTTTGTAAGTATGTATATGTATTTATATATATATATATATATATATATATATATATATATACTGATTAAGGAAGTAAGTGTTCATGAGTGACTAAGTTACATAAAAGTAATAACTGAGACAACTTCTTACTTGATCCAGAATGATGCACTAAGGGTATACGTAAACTTAACAATGAATATGATAGACATAATAATCAAGAAAAGTTGTAAGGGCCCAACGAGACTGACGAGTTCAAATATGCACAAGTAGGCTGGAGGCAAAGGTGCGCTCTGCCTAAATGGATGCATACATACGGTGGTTCCGAAGTCAAGGACACGTTACTATATCCACGCCGATCGTTACCGGTAGTTACGATGGTCGAGGATACTTTGTTGTATAATCGCCAATCGTCTGACAGTTGGCAGGTAGCTCGGGGCACAGCAATGCCAAGTGCATGGGTCCTGAGGGCTGTCGCTGGCGGGGCGTTATTCAAATTAGCATTCATCGCCGGAAACGTGGGCATTTGTACAACAGGTTTTAAGGTGCTTTTAGCCAGTTAAAAAGCATCCCGCGTGACGGTTAGGAAGGTTTCACCCAAAATATGCAACTTCTCAAAGTTGTGCAAACTGCGGCTGTTTATAGTGACTATCAGAGCCTGTCGGGTATTGGCAGACCACGTTCATCTTTATAAAAGCATGGTGCATGAGTTGAGCAACCAAATTCCTAGTTTTTCGGTTTTTGTACCAAATATGAAAGATGTGGTTAAGGTTAAGGCATATAACGTGTCTTGCATACCCCAGCGGCAACATTCCTCCAAGTGTTGGGAGCTCAAGTGGGCTTTAATATAACTCTTGTAATGGTGGTGTTTTCCTGGCGTAGGCCGGGGGGAGGGGGGGAGTGACAACGGTCTGTACCATTTGTATTGACCTCCCTACAGTTAGCGCACGACATCACACGAAAACTTGGGCTGCCCGGTCGAGTTCATCATGAGCGAATGTCACTATGCACAGAACGTATGAGCTGACACAGCGATCTAAACCCTCACTCCTGCCGCTGAGGCATGGGTCTAAGTTAGTTTCCTCTGTGTATACCTTACCTCCGTCGTCATTCTTGCGATTTTTTGGGGACCTAGGACCTCGAGAAAGGTAAGTTTTCCGAGACTGATCATCTTGCACTTGTAGCGGACACCACATTTTATAAATGTTTGTTATAGATGGCTTATTTCCTCTAGGCTAATCGTCCTGACAAAGGTATCTTTGCCAGCAGTGTTCCTGCAGAAAGTAGTAGCAAGTGCTCCTGGAAGATCCCCAAATAAAAAAATTAACTTAGAGAAGCCAAATGAATCCTACGCCTATGCCATCATTCTGCTCCTGGTGGATATAATCCTAGGAAGAAAAGTCGATTCCTTTTGAGATGAGAGGGATCATGATGTCCATCCAGGATTTCTTTTCCGTGATATTGCCAAAATATGGTATGGTAAGATTTCATATCTAATCTTAAACTTACTTTTGCTAATTTTTACAATGCAAGTTCCAATCTTAAGAGAACATTTCTTTAATTTGTGTTTTCTGAATACTGTCTAAATGGGAAAAGAGAATACTGTACTATGTAAACAGAAGATGAAACGGATGATATTTGTAGATGAAAAGTGATCACTGGAATCTTACGACAGTGTACAACACTTTTTAAGAATGACAGTTTCAGAAGGGCAGTAAAGAGTGTAATTATGTGGATACATGACGACAAGGATTTTGATGTGATATGTGAAGAAAAAGGATGACAAAATAATGTAATTGTTGCAAAAATGTGATAAAGAATGCAAGTGAAGAAGTCGAAGAACCAATGAATTGGGAACTTCGATTAGCAAATTAAATGTTACAAAGAAACACTTAAAAGCTAAATGCATGAAAGCTGGTTAAAACTATAATCTCAACTGAAATAAGTGAATCACAGGCCATGCGTTGCAGAAGCCTCGTAATGTGTATAGAAGACATTCATAATTCATAATAATCTGGCAGACCACCTGCGTAGATAATGCGTTTTGGGGTCAAAACGCAAGGAAAACCAAGAAGACTTCTGAAAGCTCGGGTGGCTGAAGTATTTAGACGTGCATGCCTCTTGGATCTGTAAGGCATGGTACCCCTGTAGGAGGGTAGTGCCGTCAGTGCACCTCATGCGGTGCACTGTAGGCATTACTTGAGGTTCTTTGCAGCGTGCCTTCGGCCCCAAGCTGCAACTCTTTTCGTTCCTTTTACTGTACCTCCTTTCATATTCTCTTTCTACCATTTTATTTCCACCCTCTCCTAACAACTGATTCATAGGGCGACTGCTTTGAGGTTTCCCTTCTGTTACACCTTTCAAACCTTTTACTGTCAATTTCCGTTTCAGCGCTGGATGGCCTCATAGGTCCCAGTGCTTGGCTTTGGGCTAAATTTTATATTCAATTCAAGTCATGGTACGTACATAGCACCTACTTATTGAATATTTTCCTCGCAGGGACTTAACCATGTTTAGATTTATGTTAAGAAGGACTGAAAAAACCGAAAATCCGATTATTAATTTTTATGAGGTAAGGCCTATTCAATTTTTCTCAGACATCCAATTTCCTACAATTACGAGTGTATCCTCAGGAAACGTATTTTATAATTGGAATCCAGGTAACACGATTATTTATGTCTGCGAAAGATCGCTAAAGGAAAAACAAGAATTAAAAAAAATAAAAAATTTTTTCTTGAACAATTTCGTTAATAATGATAACGCTTAACAATCGGTTGTTTAAAAAGCTAGAAGCTCGAACTCCTAAATAACCTTTGATGGCTTAGCTGGGTGAGGAAAGATGATTCTAAGTTTCAATATACACCAGACGGTAATTTCGAAAGCTGCATGCGTAATTAAAGGACGAACCGGAGCATTAACGCATGGATTCTTATCCACTCTGCTGAAGATAAAAGCTTTCAGAGCCTTTATGCAGGAAAGGGACAAATTTCAAATTAATTATACGATGCCAATAACCACAGAGGTTTTCACAAAGAAAGTACTGACCTGGAGGAAAGGGAGCGCTACCTCATTCCCTTGGCATCATCAATACCATCAGCTCAACCGCATACTACTGAGGAAAAATTCCGCAAGGCAAGAAATTCAACTAAAATCGGGCATTAATTAAATGTAGAGACAGCAACAGATTGACAAACATTGTCATCGACTGAGAGAGAGAGAGAGAGAGAGAGAGAGAGAGAGAGAGAACAGCAAGTGTAGGTAAGAAACCTTGATAACAAGAAAAATCTCACGACGAACGATAAAGCAGAAAGATTTTTAATGTCTCTATGAACATTCCAATTCATTTATAAGTTCAGCACTAAAAGAATATGTAAAAGACACGTCTAACACACGATTCCTGCACGTAAGCCATGTATACATTTCATATAATGTCAGCCAAAATGATTAATTTTCTGCCTCAAAAGTGGAACACGTGAGGGTAAACAGAGATGAGATTAACTGACCTGGTTTAATTACAACAATCCAGAGTTCAGGATAAGCTGTGTCCTTGTTTAGACTCTGGACTACGACCACTTGTGAATAGAGAGAGAAATGTGTCAAGTATGAGAGAGACTCGACACTGGCGGACAGTATGAGGAAGACCCATTAATCTAATATTTCCTTTTGTTATTTCTCGTGTCCCACCTTTAGGTGCTCCCGGCTACGACAAACGTATATGGATGGACTCTGAAATTATATATAAACACTTCTGGCTTGCTGATGACACTGCCTACCTTAAAGGGTCAAATACATAAGGTTTGGCGATGCCATCAGCATACAAGTACCTGTGACCATCAGTAGGGGTATGGACATAGCGTCAGCATTCCCATCTCACCCTTCCATATCAGTACATGCTTTTTACACGAGGAAGGGGGGATTGCTAGCCCCTTAGCTAAGCCACACAGCAAAGTATAGAACAATGGTTATGTCCATAGAAATAACATTAACTGACAACGTCTTTCATTTACATATTTAGGTACCAGTGCGTATTAAGTTCAAGAAAAAGAGCACAGAGCTAGTAACATTAACTCTGAAAACCTGACGTGCAACTGACAGTCTGTAAACTTGGGGCACCACTTCCCCAAAAGTAAAAAAAAACATAAGGTGAAAACAAACACACAATATATATATATATATATATATATATATATATATATATATATATATATATATATATATATATATATATATATATATATTTCAGCATATGAATTCAACTTTGCCTAATTTTATCTTTCATATATGATTCCCTTGAACACAGCTGTTCATATCCCGGGATTTACATAGGCAAATAAAAAAATCCCATATTAATATACAGTACAAGAACCACTCCATCTATCCTTGGAAGTGACCTGCGTTGAAAGTATTGGAATTTGGCAAAAGGTTCGGAGCAAAAGTACAGGAGTTTATCTGAAGGACCTGCCACAGAGTAAACACGAAAGTAACAGCATAAGATGTTTTATTTCCTCGTTTTTTCCTTTCCTTAAGATTGGCATGTTGCACAGGTTCCACTCTTCCGCAATATAATTTAAAAAAAAAAAAAAAAGGAACGATAAAAGCAGAAGTAACTGAACAAAAATGTTCTTTTCGTGTTTTAGAGTGGTGACTTCCGAGCAAACCTTCGACTCAAGGTCTAACTCGACATGTTTTAGCAGACTTGAAATGAATTGTTACGACTGGCCACATTAGGTACGTGAAACAAAAATTCAACTTTATCGGCTGATTACAAATGAATCTTTCGCCATCTTTTATAAAGTGTTATTTGTGAAGTAATAGGTAAAAATGGATGGGAATGTCCCCGTTCTAGTTTAATTCTTAACTCCATCCAAAATAACGTTATTTTTTTGTTTGACGTGTTTTCCGTATTTGCACGGATAGAGCGTCCTGTATCTTCCACACGCCAGACTCGTTTTCATATTGCTGGAGCACCGAGTAATTTAGCTGAACCCCTACCAAGAAGTTCAAGTACGAGCAATCTCCTTGGCTTCACTTCATGTCTAATCTCAGCCTGCCAGCGCATCAAAGCTACACAACGGCTGGTCGATGAATGCTCCATTAATGGCACAATTCTCAACGGACGTCAAAACTCAATGGTGCAAATTCAAATGGTGGTTCTACAACCGACTCTAGTTATGAACTTAAGAGGGCTAAGTATTCAGAAAAAATATAATTCTTAAATCAACAGAAAATAAAATAAATTTATTTTCGTAAACATATCTTGATAATTATTGAACTATTTTCAAAGCTAACTGAAGAGCACTACTTTCCCAATGCACTTAGGTCGGATAACAGATATATACCCCAATATTTCAGTACTCATCAATTCCTGTCCTTTAAAAAGAGAATATCGCGTGAAAAATAACAATTTCAATATTTAAGAACTAACACAAATTTTATGAATTAGAATTCAGGTATTATTCCACTATACTTTTGTGGGTTTTATGGGATTGATACCACATTGGCTCCGTATTTTTGGTTTGATTAAGATCACCAAGTAAAGGATCCTAGTCATAGAGAGAAGCAGTATCCATATGAACTTCCCTAACTAAAACTAAATCGCCGGTTTCCATTGAGACATAGTTCACACTGACCCTACCTAAGCTTCTAAAAGATTTGTTCCCAACCACTCTATATATGGACTTAATGTTCCTTCAACAACCCGGCGTTTCTTAACATCACTGCTTCAGAACATCATTTTAAATTTCTCAGTTCATTCTTTGATTCTCATCTCCACAATGAATGACTAAAGTATTGTCTGTACCTTTGTTCTTATCGTTGTTTCTAAGTTCGATGTTCGGAAAGAAGCTTGTTCATGTTATTTCATCTTTCTCGGACCATATTAAGAAAAGATGTAATTCTCACATTTCATAACGAATACCCCTACGTTTCCTTATACAACTTTATCTGCGGTCGTATCGTAACTCCGGTTAATGCTGGCGGTGTTGCTGTATAGATTTTATTCCTCCATCGCTTTTGTGAAAGGGAAATTTTATGATGGTTTTACTATTATTTCTGTGCCTGTACGAGATTTTCATGGCTTTTTATCATAGAATTCTTTAGGAATCTTCAGAATGTGGGTATTTTTGTCATCCAATTTGTCAAGTTGATTATTCTTCGTAAACCATAAATATCTATATCCAAATCAATCCAATTACATTTCAACGCTCACTACATTATAGTGGTAATCCTAGAACATGAAAAAACGTTCCAGTAAACAGACTATCTAGATGACATATTTTTTTAAGACAATTCCCTTCGTGAAAAATTATACACTAATAACTAAACAAATGCACGAGGAAAATTTATTCTCACCTTAAAGCAGTTTTGCCCGGGAACGAATATTCGTCCAGTGCTGTGAAGTTTGTAAACATCAGAAGTGCCTCAAACGAACCAGTAAATCAGAGCAATACCCAATTACTAATAAATTCTGAATAAATAACATTCCTATCTTACAAAAAAAAACGGCTTTTCATATTTATTCGAGTTCGACATTGAGCTTCTGACAAGAAAGGTCAGAGCCTTCAGAAATGAAATTCTTACGTTCTAATATTTAATTCCAGTGAAGCAGGTTGAGTGAAAATAGATTTCCACCGCCACCTCTCGGTTAGTGAGAAGGTCTCGAAGAAAGTCATTGCTTAATGAAAACATGGTCCCCATGGAATTTTGAATATCACCTAAACTTAATGCCGCTAACATGAATATTTCGGGGTGGATTACACTAGCGGATCGAGGGGGGGACCTGGGCACGTGCCCCCATGAAAAATAATGACAGAATAGTAATACTGAAGATTTAGATAATAATAACATAAATGAGAAATATAAAAATGCGAAAAAAATAAAAAATCTATTAGAGAATAATAAAATTTTGAGAAAAAAAATAATAATAACAATAATCTTAATGATGACAATAATAATGGATTCGGTGTGTGAGTGTGTGTATATATATATATATATATATATATATATATATATATATATATATATATATATATATATATATACACATACATATATATATAAATTGGTGGCCCCCTTGAAATTTTCTGGACCCGCTACTGGTGGGTTATATTAACAAAAACGACAGGAATCTTTCATAAGGCTGACCGTGAAATCGGTCCTCTCCGAGTTTTCAAGAAGCGTTCTCAAGATCCTCACCTTTCAATCAGGTTTGGTTTAATTGGTTAAAGTGACAAGATTAACTGTGGCTCTTATTTATCAGCTACTCGGTTATCTTAAGGTGTGTCCACATCGAAGTAAAACACGTCGGAAAAACACGCCTGCAATTCAACGCACTCATCACAAACATGTTGAATGCAAGTCAGTGACTTACTGGCAGTCCTTACCACTGCTTTATACGATCCAGTTTTTGCCTAGATTCGTTCTCCAGTTCTCTACACTTGATGTCGATGACTTGTTTTCAAATGGATGCGCTAAGTTGCTGACGGGTGTTTATGTGATGTTTACTTCAATGTAGAGGTACCCTTATGTGCCACACTTGCTCCCATTTTTCAACATGTAACCATAAACCCACAACTGGGAAATGCCATAGTCTCTGCAGTCCTGGGTTTCATAACATTTTACACTTAATCATTTTCTTAATTGTTTATTTACATATTTTTTCACTTGTAATAAATCATATGTATTTGTATATATGTGTATATGTGTGTGTATATATATATATATATATATATATATATATGTGTGTGTGTGTGTGTGTGTGTGTGTGTATATATATATATATATATATATATATATATATATATATATATATATATATATATGTATGCATGTATATATATATATATATATATATATATATATATATATATATATATATATATATATATATATATATAATTGGTCAATTTATGATCAATTACCTGTGAGTTAAGTCCGTGGACTAAGAAACCACCGCTTGCCTCAAAAAAGCATTTTAGTACCTTTAGAATAAGATATTTAGTCCGGTAGCTTTATATGCATTAGATAATGCCGCAAACAAGAGGCACATTATGTGCATTACTCGTTATGTTAAGCCACAGAAATGGAATTTTTGGCCAACTGTGACTGGGCAAAGCATCGCCGTGCCTGGTCTAGTGAAGAACTGTACAAGTGCAAGGAACGGGAAGATAGTGTGGTGTCTGGAAAACTGAGTACACATGGGACAAAGCATATAAATGTAAGATATGAGAGAGAGAGAGAGAGAGAGAGAGAGAGAGAGAGAGAGAGAGAGAGAGAGAGAGAGACTTTAGTTATGGTAAGTGTCCATAATCGAGAAAGAGTATGGCGTTAGAATCAGTTTTCCTGAGAGAGTTACATATTTTCCAAATGGATTTTTTAGCATGGAAAAGACGACTGACTTTCATGATCTGAATGATTAAGTAGGAAAGAGCAAGGTTCTCTCAAAACTCGATAATTCTGCAAGTAAGTGTAAAAAATAATACGAGGAGTACATAGTGAAATAATAAACTGACGAATGACTGTCTGAACAAGGCAACAGAACATGAGGAAATACATGGGAAAAATGAGGAACTAAGAAATGTCTGGGAAGAACATGAGCTTGAATGTCAAAGGAAACTACTTTTTCTTAAGTACAGATTACAACTGCTGTTATTTAAATTATTACTCACGGATATTAATCTACACTTTGAAGATGAAGTTTTACAGCGGTTTCCAAGTTTAAAATGTCCTTTCAGTCTCACAAAAATAAAAAGAACAGTGGAAATTTCTCTAGAAGTGAAATGACAGAAATGTTTTGTTTTAAGGACTTGAATACCTATGAGCTAGACAAAAAATTGTGGAAAACCATTTCCAGCAGTTTTTAATGAAATTTAGAAAGACTGCATCTCAACACTGAACAGGAAAGTTACAATACCTTTTCAAACACTCAGACGTTGCGTGTGGACTTCAGATGATCAGTCATTACAAGAATGCTACTCCTGAACACTTTGACGCGCTGCTAGATGCAGCCTACAGGTTTGCTACGTATGAAGGTAATAAGTTAATATGTTTGCAGAGCATGCGGAATGCAAATATAGGAGGGCCAAAGTGAAAGATTAATCATTTTAGGTGACTAGCCCAGTACAGGAATGGGTCAAAACTATTGGAGAGGGAGTTCCTCTATAGGCAAAACAAACGACTTAGAGCTGGGGAAGGTTTCTGAGAACGGTTTTCATCGCCGAGTCAACTTTATGATAAAGATGAAAGTAAATGGTACATTTTCTTTCCTGAAGAATCATGTACTGTATATATAGAGCTTTTTACACTGATGAAAAGGTGACATTCAAAAACCTCCCATTTCATTTTTTATAACTTTATCGGAAAATTATGTCGTGGTCAAAGTATGACATGATTAGATTCTGAATTCAAAGTACTCTTAAAAGACTACTGTACATAAAACTACCAGAGGGGCCGATTAATGAAAAAGAATCAGTGGTAATAAATAATCACCTGTAATGGTTAAAGAATCAGTGGTAATAAATAATCACCTGTAATGGTTTACTAGTTCTATTTCACACAATTAGGTTGTATACTGCATATGCACTTCTTTAATGACATTATTTTATAAGTAAGCTACAACAATAATTTAATAACAAATTCAACCCAGCAACCAAAATAATTGAGCATCACTAGAATACAATATCTAATAACTCCAACATGTACTCTACATAAAATATTTTTGCCATTAACTCTTAATGTTTAATAGTAAAAACTTCGTACTTCTCTTGCTTTATAATAAAAAGCCCATACTTGCATGCTTTGGAGTAAACACCCCATGCTTCTCACGCTTAATATGGAAAACTCCACACACAAAAGAGTTTCCTTAAAAACGCCCAACGATCTCATTTCAACGTTACGAACTTGAAGGCACGATGCAGTTGTTTTGCAAGTTCAACCATTCGCATAAGGAAGGGCGAACGAAAAATGAGAGATAAATCCGAAACAGAACGAAAAAACCTGCAGTTCCAAAAGTTCCACTTCAAAAATATACTAATTGCATGTTTCGCAACTGATAAAAACCGGGCAAATTAATCAGTGCTCAGCTAAAAGCATTCCAGCTGGCTTATTAATGTTCATGACCTAAGATCAATGACACTACCATGACTACTAGGAAAAAACTCTTTCGCAGCAAACATCCTTCGATATAAAACGCAGTGAGTTTCCATATATCAGTGTGAGTGTGCACTGACCGCATTAGCACTTAATGCTATGTCTCTTTGAGCGGACTGTACCGTTAGTTACCACGCTAGTATACTCATTTTGATGTTAGAAAAGTTTTCACCGGATGTAATTTGTTGAAAAAAGCAAACAAAGTAATAAAAGGGAAAAACGACGAGCTGACGCTGGCTAGACGCTAAAATTCTATTCCTTAACCTAATAAAATATTCACTAAAATGTTGTCAAAAGATATAGAAATATTTATGAAACATGTAAATAATATTTGGCATAAGTACCACTAACTCCAGATTATTTATCACTGGAAAGGCAGTTTAGCCTTTCCAATAATATATAATATAATGTCTAGTAGTCTTTGTCCCTCTTATTGCGGATTAATCATGAACAAAATCTTAAAGATTCTCTATAGAAGAACAACCTCATCGATATTTTTGGTCTCCGTACAATTATTTTTCACCGTAGAATGCCCATTTTACTCCATATTTAAAACGTAGTCGATCTAATTAATTGCAGCATGTTCAAAAAGGGAAAGAAAAATTAAATGGGAAAAATGACGAACTGAAAATGGACGAAATATAAAATTTCTACACATTCCAATTAAAAAAAGTCCAAAAATACATTAATGTGGAGACATAAATTTGCCTGACCATGTACAACGTTGATAAACGGTCTTTCCAATGATGTATAGCTTATTGTCATTCACGTCAGCCACTGCACAGTAACGCGCATTACTAACATTTTTGATGGCATCGAAGCAAGAGCGTTCATGTTTTTAAAGTTAGTTCAATTTATTGTACTGGTAATTGTTGCCATTTAGGCATGGGACCACGACAAAATATCATCTTTGCCTTTACCTACTTTTTATTACTTATATCTACATGTATTAATATTCCAGAAACATTCGGCTTCGGCAAATAAAGCACATAATGAAGGATTTGCACGCCTACAAATTCTGCCGTCACTCTGACGAAAGGGGTACACCAGTAAAAGTAATAATAATAATATAATAATAATAATGATAAAAATGTAACCAAAATGTAGGTCATTGCAACAATCTCCCATTAGCGGCTAACAGCGCGGTGGCCATTGAGGATTATGGGAACTGACCCCAAATGGAGGCAGAGGAAGCTGCAAACCAATTTTTCTGATTTTTTCTGATATAAGAAATACCTGTGCTTTCCAGGAGTCATGGCTATAGTTGCTGCAGTTGGGTTCTTCGTGCTGTTTTTAGACCGTTTCCGTGGAAAACTTGTTTAAACTGTGTGCTTAAATTTCCTGGGGTTGGTGAGAACCTTATTTTAACGACTCTGTAAAACTATTGAAGACATAATCACGGTCTCGATGATATTTTTTGCAGAATTTAATTCTCCATAATTTTACAACAAAATCTTTTTTCTTTTATCAAACTTCCTATTATTTTTTTTTCTTGGAGAACAATAGATTCAAGTTCAACGTTCGTTTGTACATTACTAACTGTGTTTGCCTAATAATATATATATATATATATATATATATATATATATATATATATATATATATATATATATATATATATATATATATATATATATATATATAATAATTTCCGTATCGCAAACACATAAGTTAATGAAATGGACCCTGCTTATTGTCGGATGCTGGCATTTGATTAATTGCAAATAAGATAATAAGTCCCAAAGTATGTCACATCAAATAGCAAAATATTTGTGATTACCTGAAATTCCAAAATTCAGTCCAACAATACTATTATGCAAATTATCAGTAATGCTATAACATAATTCTAATTCGTTCAGGGAAATGGGTCAGCATTTGGAAACGTTCCCAAAGAAATATAAGTTATTCGACAGGGATCGTTACCTTATTTGTGACAAAAAAAATATATAGGCCTATATTAAAAATAAAAACCAAACCAGCGCACGCAGATTGTTTCAAAATCCACAGCGCAACGTTTGATAATCACACTAAATGCATCGAATATCCGCAAAGACGACGTTTTTTATAAAAATTCCAGCACAATAAGATGATCTATCAATAAGGCTGTGTATGCCGTATCACCAAACATGCAGAGGTACTTTTAAGAGAAAGTCGAATCTCAAGTATGTCGAGAATGCCCATAGAAGTAGTCTCCACAGATCAATTTCGATGAATCTTTAACATAAGAGAAGGCCACTTGATATGTGGAAAAGTCAGAACAAAAAAATGTGAAAAAACTGACACAGATTATGGCGGTTACAAGTCAAAGAGCAAGATCAAAAGTGATGACAGCAGCTTTACCTAAAGGCGATAACATTTTGTCAAGTCAAATAAAAAGTTGTCACGATTTATTTTCATGTGACGTAAGTGCCACTAGAACGGAGCGTACATATCAGTACGGAAGATTCTATCAGCCCAGCGAAAGAATAACCCTGTAGGTGTGAAAACAAGCTGCAACAATGGCACAACTAAAACAGAAGCATGCTGAAGATGGACGCAGCCATGATATTTCTTGCTATGCTTCGTCGTGGTAGCTGAAGGAAAAACTGGGGGAATGATTTGGAAGTGAACTTGCATTCAATGATCCCCAAGGTCAGTTAAATGTGGTTGGTACTGGCACTGTGACAGTGCGTGAGGTATTTGAAAGAACTTACTGGTTTTCTTGAAACAACGGAAAGATAACAAGAACCAGATCTAACGATTTCAACCATCGAATCCAAAGATCTGTAAAGGGGAATTGTGTTTCATGTTGCACCAGGAATACTGCACGCAAGTATCAAAGACTTCAGTGATCCTAAGCATAACCAAATACGTAGTTCTCTCATTGCTATGAAACTATTTTAGAATATATACCAAAAACACTGCAACTTATGCAATGGGATGCTGATGAACAGGCATTTTCCCCTGCAAGACACCATCCAGAAGGCGGTTTTGCAAAAGATGACCTTGCATCCATTACTGTTACATTATATCAAACTGCAAGCACATTCGTACAACAATAACCCTGTTGTAGCTACCTATATACCTCCCCTGGAATCACTCTTAAATTAAGGCCAATTTAGAAATAGACCACAGAACTACAAATCGTTGGCGGAAGACTTTAGTTAGCTGTTTCATTCTGCTTCTCCTCATTTTTTCCAAAAACATCACAATTATACATCGTTTTTATTTACATATCCTTTGGAGTTCATTTAATATAACAAAGCCGTTTGAAAACATACTGATTACTATATAACTCCACATAATATATAAAACTCATTTGAACAGTTTTCACCTTTTTTCTTTCAACTGATTTCAAAAACTACACTCCACTTTCATAAACGAGAGTCGATGCATCCTCTCCGTATATTTCAACTTTTTCTCTTCAACTCTGGTCCTCCATACCTTCCGCAAAGTTGCTGCGGCCTTCTTCTTTCACCTATTGGTCTTCCTTCATATTTACACCTAAATGCATATAGAATTTAAACTATTTACATTATATATTAATATGTATATATATACATATATATTTATACATATATACATATATATATATTATATATCAATATTATTCATCGTTTCGTCTTCATTATCATTTTATCTCAACACCTTCCTTTCCTATCTCACAAACCTGTACTATAATTTGATCTAAGTTTTCTCATCATTCCATCCATATATCTATTAAACAGCCATGAAGACAAATATAGCAATACTGGAGACATTAGTCACTCTATATGGTCTTACAAAAGCTTCACTGTCATCACTGCAAACTCTTAGAATGTTTTCGTATTTATTAACAACTTTTACATAATGCAATCTCAACAAAAATCCACTCTGCACCTCTGAGAATTTTACTCGACCATATGCAGTTTTTCCTTCAAATTATAAGCTTCTCATACATCCGTTTCACGATAAATACCTCTTGGCACCTTCTTTAAATACAAACTACTCTTCCCCAAACTAGTTTTTTACCCCGTCTTACATTCTTATTGATAACCATCCATTTATATTCCCTTGTACAGGATAAAAGGCAATGTTTCATGATAAAAACTTATTCCAGACACCTCTTCCTTCTTTGAACCTAAACTGCTCTTCCTCAAACAAGTTTTTATCGTAAAAGAGTTTTTTAACCAGTCTTACCTTCTTATTTATAACCTTCCACTTACGTTTCCCTGTACCGGATAGAGGACAATGCTTTATGATATATATGTTAGAATAAATGTGTGAAATCCATGGATTTCACGAAATCCATAGGGAATATGTGAAATGACCACTTCGCTTAAGAACATCTGATCCCCGAGGGCTAGTACTAAACCTGGCGAAACAGTGATTCATCTGTTTCGCCGTGTTTAGTACTAGTTCCTGTTCGTCAAATGTCTTTTGCCGTGTTTAGTACTAGCCCCTGGGGGGATCAAATGCACTTTTTAACCCGTAATACCTTCTTATTTATAACCTTCCATTTACTTTCCATAGTGCCGGATAAAAGGCAATGTTATGCTCCTCAAATATTTCTACACTGTCCTATGACTGCTTATGCTTTAAATAAGGCCTGTTATTTTTCTATAAATCAGAAACATGCTCACCCAACTGTTTCATGAACCCAATGGAAAAATGTAGTTTGCATAACTCAGACGCAAAGAAATTCCATTTGGATATACTTGCAAAGTTTGAAAGCAACTTACTGTGATTTGTAAGACTGGGACGTAATATTTTCCTTTGGCTCCTGAGTACGGTGCATTGATACGAATGGCACTTTGGGCCTTATGTACTTCATCAAGGTCGTATTGCGTTTCAGATTCTGATACTTTGTCTTCGAAGGTGAAGAAGTTTATCAAGGCAAAAATTTTGAGACAAACAGAAACTAAAAACAGCTGTTGTTAACTCTCATAAATAGTATCTTTTGTAACAACTTGACAGTGAAAAAAGGAATGCGCTGCTGGAAATCCAATTTAAAGCATAATAAAAATAATAATAAACTAATGGACTGAAAGAAACTTTCAGATCCTACTATTTATGCAACTGCTATGCCTCTATCGACCAATTACTGCTCAAGGTGCGAGCACAACTAATGCCGTCTAGCACGCCTCTCTTTTTCGTATCTCGTCCCCTGTCACCAAAACCATCTCTGGCCCCGTCTCCAGAGACTCCATTCCTAGACGCTTTCTCCTAAAGAATTATTTTGCATTTGTATCATTCACTTCAGCGAGTGGGAGTAGCACAAAAGAGGTCTTACCAGTTTTTTCTTCCCTCTTTACATTACCCCCATACAAGACTTTCTTTGGAAGTCGATTGTCATCGACATTGCACATCTAACGGATTTTCCTACTTAAGCCTATGTAGGCATAAATGGAGTCATAGTTGGTTCTATTTAGAAACTCTACATTCTGTACCCTGTGACGTCATACCAATATTCCCAGGGATATAAGAAGACTACCACTTTTTACGACTGATCGGATAATACAGTGACA
The DNA here is from genome assembly GCF_040412425.1 of Macrobrachium rosenbergii. Lineage (NCBI taxonomy): Eukaryota > Metazoa > Arthropoda > Malacostraca > Decapoda > Palaemonidae > Macrobrachium > Macrobrachium rosenbergii. The sequence goes on from NC_089765.1 coordinate 31,510,463, forward strand.
TACTCGACGCACTCTCTGGTGCTCCGAGTTCAGTTAATTGCTCATCGATATAAGATATGGGGTTCACCTTCTGATAATAATAATAATAATAATAATAATAATAATAATAATAATAATAATATTCGCTGGTTTCATTTCCTGTGTACATATACAAAAATCTGAGCAGTCTTCTTGTTCGTCTGAGGTTTCGTGTACATGCTGAGAATGGCAACGATTAAGAAACATTTTTTCTAAAGAAAGAACATGCACGACTTATACCCTGCGCTCTGTTAGTCTTTATCAGTAGCTATAGTATATATCCCAACGAACACTTCCAAGGACAAAGAAAATCGACGAAGCACATTACAAACGAAACACTGACGTTCAAGTTTATTTCTTACTTAGAAACGGTTTAGACCAAGGGAGTGAACGTCCAGAATTCATATAAAATACAGTCATTATATGAACGGCCAGTTATCCAGCAACACACTGCGTATTTTATAAATCTTTAAATATACACAGGGAATCAACAGCTACAAACGCCGCCGGTATACAAAAATAACTAAAGATAAAAATAAACACACAAATTAAACTAATTAGACCTTAACAACATCAGAGAGTCACATCAGCTCGATCATCACCAGTACAAAACTATACTCAGGCCTCACCATCCATCTCCACGTATACTCATCTCAGAATCGAAAACCTGTTATAGATTCGACAACGCCCGTCCTTTGCTTTTTTTTTTATCTTCCTTTTTTATATATCCGTTAAGTGCATCATTCCTTCAATACCTTGGACAGACACCTTGGTGGTTTCAGTGTGTGTGTGTGTATTTATTTATACATATGTGTATTTATTTATACATATATATACATACATACGTACATAAATATATGTATACACGCAAATATACATACTGTACATATATGTATATGTACAGTATATATATACATTTATATATGTATTGAACATATTAATACTTATCGTAACAAATGCCCTGCTGCTCTATTGAGTACTATTGAGTATATATATATATATATATATATATATATATATATATATATATATATATATATATATATATATATATATATATATATATATATATATATATATATATATATATATATATATATACACACACTGTAGATATCACTACAAGGCAATTCGATTTTCGTTGGTAGATTACTAAATAGAGAGCAAGGCGTTCGTTACGATAAGTATTAATATGTTCAATAGAGGCTATCACAATAATAAAAGCAATGCTACCAATTCTGATCAAACATTATAAATGATCGTTCCTACACACCTACGTAAAACAATACTGCCGCCTTTATTAGTAATAACAGTAAAAATAAAACGTAACTAAAAAGAGACAGTACAGAATAACATTTAAAAAAGGGTTAATTAAACAAATATAGAAATAAACAGAGATGAATCAATAATACTGAAACAAAATCAAACA
>NC_089765.1:31519409-31531909 GCF_040412425.1 Macrobrachium rosenbergii
TTCGCGAGACTACCTGATAATTATTCATCACCTTCAAGGAAAGAAAAAAGAAACTCAGGTCAGTGACCTTTTGTTGTATATTTCATCTTTTTAAGTGTCAGTTCCTAAGCACGAAATTGAGCTAAACAAGTGAAAAATGCGCCGAAGTTTCTTCGGCGCAATCAAGTTTTCTGTACAACGCATAATCAAGGCCACCGGAAACATATCTATCTTTCGGTGATCTCGGTATAACTGTAGGAGCCGCGGCCCATGAAACTTTAACCTATATCGTTGCCAGACGCACGATTATGGTTAACTTTAACCTTAAATAAAATAAAAACTATTGAGGCTAGAGGGCTGCAATTTGGAACGTTTGATGATTCGAGGGTGGATGATCAACACACCACTTTGCAGCCCTCTAGCCTCAGTAGGTTTTAAGATCTAAGGCGGACAGAATAAAGTGCGGACGGACAGACAAAGCCGGTACAATAGTTTTCTTTAACAGAAAACCAAAATGGAAAAAGAATTTTACAAAACAAACACAGATACATAGCATATATAAAACAGCAAAGCAGCTTAGCGAAAAAACGCAAGCAAAGCTGTAAACAAGAGAAACTTAGAGGCATAAAGAAAAAGGTAAATTCTCACAACGCGTAAATATAATTATGAAGTATTCCATTCCCCGTGCTTTTGACGAAGTGAACTGTAATTCCAAAAAGCATTGTAAAGTTAAGTCTTGTTAGCTATAATGCACTTGATATCTAACAGTAAGACATGTCTTCTTGTCTGTCCAACTGTTTCCAAGCACCTCACCTAACGACGTCATTATACAGACATTTACAATTATTTTTTTTAAATATTCCTGTATATCTTCAAGTATTCACTTCTTAACAATTTTTAAATCAATAAATAAATGCATTCAATATTCTTATTTTTGGGAAACTCTCTATAACCGTATCAAACATTTTTTGTATTCTTTAAAATTTTTTGCGCTCCTCTCTGCCTTACGAACAAAAACTTCAATGGCCATCGCCTTACATAGTTTTTATCTGAAACTTATTATTGTCATACTGAGGGACTTATTTTTACTATGCTGAAGGACTTCTGAAATACGACACTAACTTCCTGATTATATGTTTCAAAGGTCCTTTTTGAATACCAACGGGACAGTAACATTACAAAATTTACCATATCTTTCAAGCTTCTGAAACACAAATACCTAAATGTTTTTAACTATCATAAGTTTGGACCTTTCCAAAGCTTTTTATATTATATATATATATATATATATATATATATATATATATATATATATATATATATATATATATATATATATATTCTGTTATGAAATTTCATACCAAATAAAAATATATATTATATTTTCGTGCAGTCATTACATCTACCAAAACTCACAGCCTTCTGAGTAAGACAATCATTCACGTGTTTCTTCATTATTATTATTATTATTATTATTATTATTATTATTATTATTATTATTATTATTATTATTATTATTATTGGCTGTTTCTATGGCATTCAATTTATACTGAGTCTTCTCTATTCCTCTTAATATCTTCTTTTCATCAGTGTATCAAGTTTCCAAAGGACATATAAAGGTTTTCTAGTTATTTCAGTTTTATTACCTCTGACGTTTGAAACGTCAGAGGTAATAAAACTGAAATAACTAGAAAACCTTTATATGTCCTTAGGAAACTTGATACACCAGCTATACGCTGATGAAAAGAAGATATTAAGAAGAATAGAGAAGACTATATAAATTGAATTCCGTAGAAACAGCCATTATTGTCAATGCTACTGCCCTTAGAGAAGGTCTCCTCCCTAATAATTATTATTATTATTATTATTATTATTATTATTATTATTATTATTATTATTACTGGCAAGAATATTGAAGAGACAAAGACCTGCAACAGTGAGAGGCGGGTACTCAATCAGTCTTATGATCATTATTACTGAACATCAAAGGATGTGAGAGAGAAGGGGAGGATCGCCATGACAACTTATACGTAGTATGGTACAGTAGCTCCTACGCAAAGAGGAAAAAAAAAAAAACCTATACCAGGCAAGTAAACACCCAGCTACTCTTCAATTCATTATACAAGCTTTTACCATCTACAAAGAAGCCCTATTTTACGCAGTCCATCAATTAATAGAAGACAAACAGCAGCAGAGACAACGATAAAATTAAGGAGAGATGAGGAGAAACGGATTGATAATGAACATCACTGACGTTTATGTCCTAGAAATTGCCAGAGGGGAAAGGAAGACACCGTGAAACATACACTTCAGAAGTTCATCATTCACAAATTAGATATTACAACAGAAGGATATGAGATTAACATTTGATAAAAAAAAAAAACTAGACTGCACTAAAATCATAACCATTCGAAGGAAACCTGGAAAAACAGCGAAAAAGAGTCGTACATTCAAGAAAATAAAATCAGCGACTAACAAAAGGAGGGAATGAGGGACCAGATGCACAAGGGATATTGCTATTGGAACAGGTGCCCGAGTGAAGACTGGGACAAGGAGCAAGGGTAAAGACAATAGCCGCGAGGGATTAAGAACGGAGGCATGGGAAGGGAGTCTGACCTTGACAGATGTAACGGCAATAAAGCCTCGCAAGAGGAAGAAGGGAAGGAAATCTAGTCGGGATTGTGACGTTAGACTGACGCTGAAATGAAGAGGATGAGAGATGTGATTAACAAGAGAATTTTAGGCTAAATTTTGATGGAGAGCAGCAGCTGCTATACGACGAGAAACTCGCAATGGAGGGTACTGAACGCACTAATTCTCTTTAAGTTGTTTGTCATTATATCATCAACGAAATGCGAATAGTAACTTAGAGAACACCCAATGAAAACTATAACACAAAGAAAAAGATTGTGAAAAAAGAATCTGCCCTGAAAGTTACAAAGCCCATCATTTTCAGTATGGATTTCAAAATTGTTCATTTTTCAGATGCTTTCAACATATATATCTACAATAATTATGATGCTCGTGACAATGCACGGTGATAAGGTTATGACAAAAGTCTTTTTCAGACAATATTTTGTCGTGCAAGGGTAATCCTTCTCAAGTCTACTTTGTTATCCTTTTTGCGCGTCGAGGAAACAGGTGTATGCATAAACATCACAAGCAAGCTAAATAACTTGTTTCTGCAGAAAGATTACCAAACCGCGTGAGACTGCACAGGCGTTACGCATCATTCAACAAATTTAAATTCTCCTTCGTTCCGTTTACACGTGAAGAAAACAGCTGTACAAGAAATTCGCGTGTGGCAGAAATAGAGTACACGAGTGTGTCCACGCACAAAGTGATACATGCATAAGCAGCCAACACGCTGACAAATTCCGGAATTGGACGGATCCTGTCTAATTCTGCTTTGCTCACGCAGAAGAGGAAAGACACCAGTGAAAAATCAAACAAAGACTATGAGAGGAGTATTTAAAGATAATGACGTGGCAGATAGTGTCAGTTTGGAATAGTAATGTCAATAAAAGTAATTAAAGGCAGCTTAAGCCGTTAACACTGGTGACTAATGACCATTCAATAACATGCGGCTCCTAGCCGTCATGGGTTAAAAATATAAATGACAACAAAAGTTAATAATCATGTTTACTGACCAAGGCATATTCACGGATATTTAAGGTAATGAACGTAAAATACACATTACAGGTGAAGAACAACAGAGGGAATGCTAAACGTCAGCTTACTAGCAGTTAACATATATAAATGGATCCTCAAAAAAAAAAAAAAACCCATTTCAGATTGTATGGCACTACAGCTAGCAAGAAGAGAAAGCAAGAGTTCCACAAAAGAGAAACAGCACAGCATCAAGGAATACGTTTTATCATGTCCATCAGTAATCCTAGAAGAGCGAATCCGCGACCAAATTAGCCTTATCAGTGAAAATTAATCAAGGCGTCGAAAACAGGCCAGAAGCCAAATAACCCACTACACCCACCATTAACCGAGACGGAAAGGGCCGTCCTAAAATTGAGATTTTTATTAAGGCCAAGTGTTTCAAGAAGAAACATCACAACTTTCTCCTTCATTCCTACCTAACGACCCTCCGAATGGGAGCCAAAACAATCGAGAGATGACAGAAGCACATAAAGGGAAGCGGGGGGGACCTCCTCATGACCTCTTAAGATCAGGCCTATACAAATATAAATAAATACATGTCCAATAAAGGGTTGGTTTCCTCCATAATCACTTCCAGAAGGAGGGAAGGGTTTGACAACGAGGGAACTTTATTATGTGTGTGTGTGTGTGTGTGTGTGTGTGTGTGTGTGTGTGTGTGTGTGTGTGTGTGTGAGTTCTACATTAGGCCCGTTCGAGTCCTTTACAGTTCTAGAGTGATCAATAATATGATAAATGTCAGTTCAACAACAGACCGACAATGTGTGAGTTCTACATTAGGCCCGTTCGAGTCTTTTACAGTTCTAAAGTAATCAATAATATGATAAATTTCAGTTCAACAACAGACCGGCAACAGTCTTCGTCCCCCTACGGTTAAACACACTTCGAATGCGTGCATCTGCTGTTTGTTTGGTACAGTACATACCTGCGCCTACTTTCCTTCTCATGTTTCTTTCTCTTCACCACTGTAACTTAGTAATCAACAAATATTGAGTACCTACGAACCCCTTCTACCAGAGTCCTGCTTCCACCATAGCCTCAGCTGTGCCTCTCCTCCTTCTCTCCCTCTAACAACCCTCCTATTTCTCCTCAGCATCCCTTTCCCCCTCCCATCATTATCCCTCTCTTCTCTTTGGGAGTAAACATCAAGCTGACAGTATTGGGTTACTTCCTCTCTGGCACCGATAGTGTTACTCTCTTATCGCACCTGCTGCCACCTCTCTCTCTCTCTCTCTCTCTCTCTCTCTCTCTCTCTCTCTCTCTCTCTCTCTCTCTCTCTCTCTCTCTCGCCTCTTCTCCTTTAGGATAAGTATATCCTCGATAAACTGAGATTCCACAACATTTTTTTTTTTTTTTGCATTAAGAAATATCAGAAACGGTATAAAATTCAACTAATTCGCATGTCAAAGGGACAATGACAGCAAGGAGTAGTTGTAGTAACAAAAACAATGACAAACATAATAAATAAATACTACGAAAGAAGTCAAATAATGGTACGAATTATAAACACTGACATCGCTGGTAACAAAACCCAGGATCGACATCATCTTCATAAACATTTCCACAGCTGAAGAGGTATTGAACAATCACAATTTTTACAAATATCCCATATACGGCTAACAGTCCTTGTAAAACAAAAAGGATAATAAGGACTCAAAATGTACGACAATCCTTCGCTAATAACTGAAAGAGAGAAACACAAAAATGAAAATAATCTAGAAAATAAACACTACAAATCCTTCATCAAAGAAATCAAATACAACGTTCCCTTCATTAGGAGAAATGGGACCCGATCGCGACCCGGGGTCTATGACTGGTTTCGTCTAATGTCATCTATTTTAGTTACTCTCCCAATCGGGCTCGATAGACCCTTCTCTAATTAGCCACGGAGCGAAAGAGGAAAAAGAAAACAATCGATATTTACTGATCCCTTGATCAAACTTGTTAGCTATTGCTGATGAGGCAGAATAAATGTGGAGAACAACACACGACCTTTTGCTAAATAACTGACGTGATTTATGTAACTTCTTTCAATATTTATAGCTTGAAGTTAGTGTCTGCGCGTATATACCAATAGCCATGTAATATATATATATATATATATATATATATATATATATATATATATATATATATATATATATATATATATATATATATATATATATATATATATATATATATTAGTATGTAACATATGTATACCATATATTTTTATATACAGTATATGTATGTATATATATATATATATATATATATATATATATATATATATATATATATATATATATGTATATATATAATATACATATATAAAATATTATATTCAACTATTTGTATTTTCCCTTTACAGAAGAGATAGATCATCAGGATGTTAACCTTCCGGTTCTCAGCAGTCCTTTTGGAATGAGGTTACTAACCCCACGACCTTTCCGACCACTAAAGTCGAATAACAACCAGGTAACCTAGTCACTGCTTATGTTAATAGTGCTGCAAAAGGGTTTGTTTTTTAAATCACCCCATGTAGTTTCCCTTCAATGAGACTGAACCTCAGTGACCTCTTAACTTCTCGAATTCTTTAGCTCGTTTGGACATGTACCCATAAGTCCGAAGGAAGTCGAGGCTACTGAAAGCACGCATATCTGATAACTGTGACCAGCAAACAATCTCTCTCTCTCTCTCTCTGTATAAAGTGGTTTCCCCTGACACGGTTGGTTACGGAGAAAAACAACACAATTGTCTCTTCAAAAGCCATACTTACAATGTTGAAATGTGGGTGAGCCCCTGTGCAAAAAACTTCAACACCACAGAAGGTTCACCAGCATCAAGTCCAACACCGTACACGTGCTGCATGATTCAACTATCTTGCATGTACCGTCCACTTCCTGGATATTACGGCCTTTCCTTTCCACTATTTCTTTAGACCCATCTACCCAGCAATTTCTGCTTAAGGCTTCCATCACCCGCCCTAAAAACACTTCCGAATTATAAACCTTTTTCACCAATCTATCGCCATCCATTCTCTACAGATGACCAAACCATCCCATAACACTGATTTATCCTTTCACCTAGGCTAACCCTTGTACCACTTTTAAAAATCTACACATCTCACACCCTTTCAATCCTTTCTCATTAACATAAACCACATACTAAGTTCGTATACGACTGAACAGTTTCCATTCGCACGCCATCCAAACTAACGTTTGTTGTCCCATCTTCTGTGTTCCCACTTACGCTCATAACCTTAGTCTTACTTATACTTACTGCCAAGGTTCTCTCAGACAACTTTAAAAGTCTATCTTTAGTTTCTGCAATTATCGTCACTAATCCCAATCGCCACTGTATCATCTGCAAACATCAACCAATCCACAGTACATCCAAAAAAGATATCAAAAAGCAATGGGGATATAACGTATCCTTCTCTGAGAACTTTAACAACAAACCAGCCACTCTCCCATCTACATACTCTAAAACAAACACTCGATTTCTTCGTAAAAACTTTTAATTGTTCTCTACAGAATATCTACTAGAATATACATCTTCAATATACTCATATGGCTTCTCCACTTAGTCTACCATAGCGTGTTCAAAGAGACACTCATAAATTATGACAATAAAGAATAGCTAGCGCTTAGAAAGCGGTGGCCCTTATCTAGGGCTATGTATGTCAAATACAGCTTCTTCTCATTGCTTTCAAACTTCTCATCTAAATGTTTCATAACAAACACTTCATCCACTCTCCTTCCTCCTTGTTTAGCCACACAGTTCTTCCCCTGCCAATCCTTCTAACAACTTTCTCTCTCTTGAAAATCCCGCAAAAAACTTTCCCTCGTGCACAACTAATGTTCTCTCTCTCTCTCTCTCTCTCTCTCTCTCTATATATATATATATATATATATATATATATATATATATATATATGTGTGTATATGTGTACGTATATATAATGTTATATATATATTATATTATATATATATATATATATGCACACATACACAGATACATTGCGCATATGTAAATTACATATACTGGGTACAAAGTTGAAAAATAGTGTATTTGATCTACCAGCAAAATAATAAGCGTGAATGCAATGAGGTTCATACCATAGACAAAACATAACTTTTAAAAGCTGTACACTAGAACAGTATGTGAAATGTTAAATAAGTAAATTCTTTTAGAGACCATACAAGAAAAGTTATTTTTGCAAGGTTATTACTATATAACACGCACACCCGTGCACAAACACTAAGCGGTTGGCATATTTCTTTTACAACCATGCATGGAAATTTTGTAAATATACTCGCCTACATTACATCCAATCTTCTCCTACATACCGTGAGAAGTCAAAACTACAAGTTACCTCGATACTGATCATGTAATTTTAGCTATGATACTCTTTGAAGTGCAGCAAACTAACATCCTAATGGAAAAACAAACTGAAAGACCACACTAAATACTTTGATGCTTACTACAGTAAGCATCAAAGAACATATGTGTTATATATATATATATAATGTAACAACAATATATCTTCTCTCTGGAACTCCAGCACTCAGAATCTCTCTCTCTCTCTTCTCTCTCTCTCTCTCTCTCTCTCTCTCTCTCTCTCTCTCTCTCTCTCTCATCACAATCTAATAAAATATGCGACACTGCATATAATGGTCAATTCAACGTCTTGCCCAATACCACCCAGAACTCCCCCTCTCAGTCCTTATCAGCATTCACCCTCGACAAGTGAAACTCGGTTACAATTAAGCGATCCTTATAGTCGACTGTTTGGGATGAATTAATCAAGAAACAAATCCAACAATGAAATCCTTCAAACGTTTACACTAAAATGTTTACATCTGCTGTAGATGTAAGAATCTACCAGTCTTGTTTCGAAACAGAAAAAAGAAACTGAAAACCCTGAGGATGACACCACCGAGCTCATTACGAGACTTGAGAATAACAACAGAAATACCACAAACAGAACAAAGTCTAATGAATTCTCTCGAAGCCAAAAACCAAGCCGGGGAAAACAAGGCGGCAGAGAATATGCAAGCATACAGCAAAACGTGAAGACTAGGACTGGCCTTGTCAAAGTAAATAGATCCGTTATCACTTTACCAGAACAGATTTGCGAATACCTATCACTGCAGTACGTACGTATAAGTATGTTTGGCCCAAGACTCGAACCACAAAACAGAAGGGTCAAATGCGTTCTTCGACCCAGGTGGCAACGATCTCCCATCAATACAAATATTGACTTTACAGAAATGACTGAAAAGGAAACAGACTCTCCTGGGCCACTTCCTAACAATGCTGTTTAAATCATGAAGAATTAATCTGAGGAAACACCTATCTCCTATTATACTAACCCATAAAACTAACAACCCACCTCATAAAAATCTTTGAGAAAATCTTAAGTAAAGCAATTGTCAAACATATGACTAATAACGGTCTCCTATCTACCAACCAACATGGTTTTACACGGAAGAGCTCTACAATAGCATAACTATCCAACCAAACAGTCACTAGTTAGAATTTTAGAATTAGGAAGTGAAACTGACACTATCTCGACTTCGCAAGGCATTTGACAAAGTTGAAAGTTGATCACTTTATACTATGCAACAGGCTCAAAGAAAATCGGACGGGTGGACTTGTTGGACAATGGTTACATATTTTCATCTCAGATTGAACGCTTCTGGTATCACCCAACTGGTCATTATCCAAACCAGCCCAAGATGTATCAAGTGTCCCGCAATAAACGGTTCTCAGTCCTGATCTCTTTATTATAATGATCAGTGATACTGATAAAAACCTGTAGAGCACATTTATACCTTTATTCGCCGACGACGCTTCACGTGCCTCGGCCTTACCAGGCTTACGAGAAAACTGAGAACAAGCCAGTACAGTCTATCCCTGGGTGCAAACAACGAAGCGATCTTTAACTGGGCCAGATTTGAGCACATGCGCTTTGGTAAGGTATCAAGACATTTCCAACTTTATCATCACTCATATGAAAAGGTCATTACGATAGAACATCAAGTTAAAGATCTGGGATTCAACATCTGCGACTACTCAACATGGTCTACTCATTTGGACAGAATCATAGCAAAATGTCATCATGTATCCGAAGACCTTTTAAAAAAAGATACAATCACTACGAGCATGCTTTCCATACCTTCGATTATATAAATTATAAGCAACTGCTCCCGAGTACATACTAAGCAATTTTACAAAAAAAAAAAAAAAAAGGAGAAAAAATCTCGAGAACTTGCACGAGCTTCCTTAATTACTGTGTTCGACAGATGGGTTAAAACTAAGCAGCTTCCAATGTAGGCAAAATTGTGTGTGCAAAATCAGAGGGCTTGGTTCCCAATTTACCAACACCCCCAATTAAAACCTGAAACCTTTGCCCATCAATTCCACCACAACCCTCGAACTGGTGTCAGATGCTCTCTACCTCAACCTACTCTTATGTGTCACCAACCAGCAGAGATTTCCCTTTCATCATCATTCACAATGACGGCCTCTAACCTACGGAAATGTCAACCCTGTCATATCTCAACTATCACGAATCAGCCCTTACACATATTCAAGCACAAGTTAGACAAGTTCCTGGATATTCTACTAGATGAGCTGAGATGCGCTGCCCCGGTCACTTCAACGAATCTGCAACAGGAGTAAGCCTAACTTGATCTGGCACCTTGTATTTACTCCATAAGTCAGATCCAACATCACTGCTTTCAATAATTACAATTTTTAGTATCTAAGTTCACACAGATGAGGGTCTCAAGAGGCAATCGGCAACACCCGCGCCGGGTGGAACAGATCATCAAGTAATTTCTCGCTGAACTCAAGGAACTTGACCAGACCAGAGTTCGATCCTCAAGCCAGACGAGAGACGATATGGGAGTGTTTCCTCATACAAAATACACCTCTGTTAACCTAAGCAGTGAATTACTTTACCAGATTTTTAGTCGACTGTTGTGGCTGAAGCGAGTGCAAAGAGAAGGAAAAAAGACAGAAAAATGAGGCATGAATGTTTACTGCACCGTCAAATTGTATTCCATTATAACAGAAGTGCCTCAGCAACGTAATCCTCACCACTCGACTGCACAACTCCCTTTAAAACACCAAAAGCAGAGCATTTTGGACAGACTTCTTATTTGCCGGAAAGCACTATGGCGTAAAACTGAACATTCGACAGTATTACCTCAGAACAACAACTTGACAACTTATAAGTGGACGCAACCTTGGTTTAAGCATATTTTTAAAATACTGATGCTAGTTCTGCCACTATAATAATAACAACAATAATTATGAAAAAGGAAGTTTGGTGAGAATAAAAATTTACAATGAAAATTAGTATTACCAATACATAAAAATTTTATCTTTGAATTCTGTTTTTTCCTCCTCTCAACACCATGTACAGTAGTATGAAAAAAAAAATGTTTTGTAAGTAATGCCACAAAACATATGGCATTCAAACAACAGAAGGATGTGCAATAAATATTCATTCAGCTTACGCCTGTGGCCGTTCAGAATTTTCTGTTAAAATAAACTATAATCAAAGACCATCCATTAAACAGCGATCAACAATTCACCGGTGTTCAGGACCGATGTCCGTTCAATGTGTAATTAGAATAGTATTCTACTAACAAAACAAGTCAACTAATAGTTACCAACCAAAGTGTTTCTAATAATAAAAGAAAAAGGATGAATATACTTTTCCAAAGATTTGCCAAAATAACCATATACGAATCTCTCTAATAATGTCTGCCAATTTACCTTACACTTATATTACTACAACTAGCTCGTAACTTCCGAAACAAAAGACCAATAGTTCAGTCTGCAATAACAAAAGCAACAATATCATGAAATGATAGCAAGAAAACCAATTCGTAGAACATATAATTATCTTGTGATTAACATGAAGATGTAACAACACCTATTTCTGCCAACTCCAGTCAGGAAAATACATTCGGTCATTTAATGGCCCCAGCGATGCCTGTTATCATCCGCTTTCATCAAGTGCCCATTATGCTTATCTTAGCTGTCTTCATCACTATCAAAAAAACGCCATCTGAACCACAGTCATGAAAACCTGAATTCAGCGCTCCACAAATTCTTAACTTTCATAAAGTTACCAAGAGTTTTATGCCAACAATGTCCACAGTTTTAAACTGACGTTAATCAAGAAGGTTCTTTCGGGGGAACTTGAATAATATTAAAATCGAAATCAAGCTACCGTATCTCTTTTTTTTTTTAACAATAAAATAACGGACGATTGACTTCTCTCGCCTATAGCCTCTTGGAAATACAAATTTAAACCTATAGCGCTTAACTTTCTCTTTTATTCCCGTCAGCTCTTATCTGTTCATTTTTATTCATAATGCTAATTCTGCCAACTGACTCACCATACAATCCCTTTCAATTCTCATATCACTGTTTCTATTTATTTACTTAAATTCATGTCATTCTCCGTAATTTTTAATCTATACAACTCTTTACAGTGTCCCCTTGTTCTTCACTGAGCTGTTTTGGCTACTTTGCTAATTCTACATAAATGACGGAAGAAACAGAAAAAACACGATGAAATAGCAAGATTACCGGGAAAAGAGAAAATAAAAATACACAAAAATAAGCCCATGAGTTAAATCAAAACAGAAGATAGTATTAAGATAAATGGAGCTGGGGAAATGGATACATCACAGAGTACAATGGCTTCTAGAGGGATACCCTGTGCAACGTATTGACAACTGGTCAAAGGGAACAATGGAACGATGGCTTAATCTGATAAGAAGAACAATGCTCAGAACAGGATCAAAGAAATGTTCATAATGATCTGGAGCAGATGCCCAGAC
>NC_089765.1:31536909-31596909 GCF_040412425.1 Macrobrachium rosenbergii
AAGGAGACAGCCACTACGATTCTATACGAACTGATAATAGGTAGACTGGGAAGTAGTTAACAGTTGAAAGATGAGATGCTTATTTTGTTATGAAACTCGAGAATGGTCTCATTGTAGGTCAGAAGTTAAAAAAAAAAAAAAAATGGAAATTTCTCCACCATCAGCATCAGTTGTGGAATAATCTAAACATTTTGAGAGGAATATTGTACAAAAAATTTTCTTTAAAAAAATTCAGCCGTGGAAGCTTTGAAAACAGGGACTCACGGTAAAAAACAAGAAGAAAGTAAAGAAGATAAATCTGAAAATAATACTTGAGGACAAAATGCTTTCACCCACATACCATTAACATAGGGTGATATGACATACACTGGGCCACAAGTTCAGTATACTCATGAATAGTTAGTGAGATTTGAAAGGGTTTGAAATTTGGAGATAAGTACAAAAATACTTTAGCGTGGTGAAGAGGTGAAAAACAATGTTTTGAGAATGTTTGGCCATATGTAGAGAATGAAGTATGATAGGATGGGGAACGAAAATATAAGTAATCGTAAACTACTGTGATGAGTCCTATAGGTGTTTGTATGAAGTGACTATAGCTGTGCAAATTTGTCTGTACGGGGAATTAATTTTCGATTCAGCATATAAATTCTGAAATTGGCAGGGACTTCTGTCTTGCTACTTCTATAAAGCCACCCCTTGTTGAGGGAAACGCCTTAAGACCGATATTATATATATATATATATATATATATATATATATATATATATATATATATATATATATATATATATATATATATATATATATATATATATATATATATATATATATATATATAAATATATGCGCATCGCTTGGAATAATTACGTATATTAAGCAGGAAACTAAAAGCCATAGACTGAATAGAAATTGCTATTACAATAAAGAAATAACCGGTGCATGAAGAATATGCGAAACATAACTAAAGAGGATGAAAAACACCAGTATTCAGATAAAAAAAATTGAAACAGAAAATATTTGATGGTACTAAAATATACACTATAACTAAGAAATATTTTATAATTAAGGACTAAGGAAACAATGAAGAATTTCTGAACAACAGCCCACAGTAATATCAGCTAAAATGGGGTTTATTCTACTGTGTGTATGTATACACACACACACACACAGTAACCAGAAAATTTTCAGGGATGAACCCTCTTATTTACAGCTTTAAGCCTTAAAATGCCCCGTGATTTAAAATGCAAATGAAGAGTAAATGAAGTAACTTTCCCACTATGTCTGCTATAAGTTAGAAAGACCAACGAGTTGTAAAATGGTTTATATAGAAAAAAACTGATGCTTTAAAGGGCTCTACGCACTGCTGAAGTATGGTGCACACGCACTCACTATCGATTAAATTATCACACTATCTTCTTCGAATGAGTTACTTGTATTTATAGAAGTTCTGATCAATGTAGCAAACCCGTTCTTCAACTTTCTAATTCCCTCTATTATTCCTTTTACAAAATTAGGCCTACATAGCTTTTCTTGAAAATGTACTTGTATTCTTAACTAAGATATGGTGCAGGCCTCCAACACGTCATCACATACTAAAGAAACTGAAAACCGTGAGGGGATAAAGGGGGGCGAACATGAGCCCAAGACACATCAAACACACTCACAAGAAAAGCTTCCGGGCGCCTTCTTGCATACGTGCCTCGTTAATTGTCCAACAAGCGGACTTCTTCATCCAACTGCCTTCCTACAGAGCAGCTCATTCAATTTCCCCGCTCTAATTAGGTAATTGCCTGTGACCTTCGCAGTGTGATAAGCGTGATATTTCTCAAAGTTCTTTATTAGGAACATGTTCATATGCAAGATGGGAATTCTTCAACTAAATTACGTCTTACCAGAATATGAAGAGGAACGAAGGTTCCAGAGAGAGAGAGAGAGAGAGAGAGAGAGAGAGAGAGAGAGAGAGAGAGAGAGAATTTTCTCTACATAAAAAAACGCCCTTCACATCAGTACATCAGGATGATGATGTACTACAAAGACATCAAAGATTCCATTATCAAAGCCATAACTCAAATTTAACTATAATTGCATTTCATTTTCATCATCAATTAGCTATTATTGTTACTAATCATACTGCGCAACTTGCAACAGAACCAGCAACCAACTTTCAAAGGAAACCTCCACTGAACAGAATGACTATATGTGAAAACAGGGAAAATCCGAACAAAACTAAAACTAGTGAAATGATGATAAAACAATAAAGCAATACACAACCGTATACAGTAATAATATTCAGTAATAAAATTCGTCAGAAGAAATCAACTGCCATGGTAGTTGGCGGTTAGTAAAGTCCAGCCACCAGGAGTACACAGAAAACCCCGACTTCGGCCATTTATAACTTTGGAAATTTTCACCCGATTGGGAAGAAACTTTGTCTTTACAGGCTTCCCACTAAGGTCTCTCATCGTGCCAAATTTCATCGAAATCCTTCAGCTGTTCCAGAGATCCAGGTATTGATTTTTGGCATTCAGGGGATGTGGTAGGGGTGGGTGGTGGGTGAGGGACCTAATATATCTGTTGAGCAATAACGGTAAAAGACTCAGCCGTGATACTTAGCTTTTCTTAAAGCTCATATTCTGGAGGGGTGCCTTTCAAATTTCCTGTTGCTCAAGTATGGACTGCTCACAACATTAGAAGAGACACCGTGTGTTTATAGTAAGTGGTGTTAAGAGAAGTTGACTGACTTACTATCTTAATAAAAAAATTATCACACACCTTGAATTTACCTACGCAGTTTTGGTTTTCGTGATCGTTGACCTACCCTAAATAAAGAGCCTCAACTGAAATCACAGGCAAAAAAGTGATGAAATCACAAAAGAGGTAGTAAAGCCTAGCCACAAGAGACAGATATGGAGGTCAGGGGATACAAAGGAAGGGGCATGGCGTAGGGCTTTACTCTGCAACCTGATAAATTATGATGAAAGCGAAAAGTAGAAGTAGGCGTCTTTTTTCAATCAGTATAGAAAGCGAGTGCCACTATAATGTACATACTGAATAGGCTTCGTTTGGATGAACCACCGCTGATGATGTGAAAATTATGAAAGAGCTCCTGATTCTAGTACCACCCAACACTGACCCTGCCCAGGTTTTTGTTGAACATTACTCGAGTCTCCGCAACAGCAAACAGCAACAATCGGAATGAGTTCGCCAGTATTATTCTCGACGACAAAGAAGAATAAAAAAGAAAAATTCCCAAAAAAACAAAAATAAATGTTACCCACAATTAAGCATTGCGTTTTATGATCGCGCGCTTCTGAGTGGATACTTTTGCTATATGTCTTCAAATTGTATTGCTAGAAGAAGTGCTCGTGTCTATCTCTTCAGGTATGGTTAGCGTTGTGCATATTATAATGGCACTCGCTTTCTATACTGATTGAAAAAAGACTCCCACTTCTGCTTTCCACTTTAATCATAATTTATCAGGTCGCGGAGTAAAGCCCTACGCCCTACCCCTTCCTTTGCATCCCCTGACCTCCACATGTGTCTCTTGTGACTGGGCTTTACTACCCCTTTTTCATTTCTTCACTTTTTTGCCTGCGATACAGTTAAGTGACGAGGCGCTTTCAAGTACTGTTAGCATAAAAATCTCTCTTCAGAACAAAATCGACATTCATCACACTAACAGATGAGCTGTTCCAGGTCGTTACAGTTAAGCAAAAAAACATACAACCTTTAAAGGTCGAACAACTAAAGGGGAAGAAAGAGGCGCTCTAACACAACTAATTATTGCAAAATAATTTTGAAGACGAAGTTCCTGGGAGCCTGTTGCAGCCAGACAGAACAATATTCCAGTCTCTATATACTAATTAACGCTGTTTTATACGTACATACTAGTTCTTGAATCTCATGTGAAATTACATTTCAGTCTCCAATCTTGTTTTTACTTCCTTTTCACAGGCAATTTACACAAATCAATTACATCAAATATACATGTAGACGTGGAATGCATAATATATATGCGTGTATAATATATATATATATATATATATATATATATATATATATATATATATATATATGTGTGTGTGTGTGTGTGTGTGTGTGTATACACATATATATATATATATATATATATATATATATATATATATATATATATATATATATATATATATATATATACATATAGTGTAGATACAGGTAGAGAGTGACTTGATTTAACGACTAGCCATAATAAACTATCTCTGGAAATTTGGATACCTGCCATGAATCCTGGCTGCTACGCACCAGCGAGCTTTGATTACTCAAGGAAACATTATTATTACGGAGTAGCTGGGCTCGGAGTGTTAAGCAGGCCTTCCTTAACAATATTAACGATAAGGGACAAAAATGGAAACCCTACACAATGTTCATCAGTCATGTATGTTAACAAATACTATTAGATCCCTTCTTTGAGGGTAGTTCGTACTCAGTATCACCCTTTAGTCGTTGGGCAATAAGCCATTAAGAAAATATTTGCACCTCTGGTTTTGATGCTCCCTCGAGAATCATTGCTTTTCTCTCAATGACTAAAGCCTTCTCATGGCCGATCATCAATCCGTTGCTCTCGAAACTCTCTATCTCATGATGGTATAACAAGTAAAAAGGAGGCGGACTGGCCTGAGTGAAACTTCTCCCAGCTTTAACCTTTGCTAATTTCAAAGATGGTATAAACTGCTGGAATTCCAACGTGGTAGTATTAACAACTCATTTAGGCAATGTAATAGAGATGGACTCTGTATACTCTGCTTTCCAGTCTCTAGACAAATCTACCTTCGAAAAACTCTTTTACAAGTTCTGTTTTGGCAAGGTCAAGCAAATTCAAGGGCTCCAAAATTATTGTTAATTACCTTCAGAATAGTTTCTACTAAACACCCGTAGTCATACCATTTTCTTCAGATATTGCGCAAGACATTACTCTAAGATCTTGCTTCTACTTAAAACAGTCACCTTCTTGGCATCGTGACATGAATTAGGTTTGACATTTCTGCAAATATGGCCTTTAAACTGTGAGCCCGAAAGTCAATCCTTCCGATGGGTATTACATTCGTTTTAATTCTCGAATCTGGGGATCTGCTACCATTCGTGTTCCCTGAGCTCCACAGCTTATAGATTTGTAAACAACGTGGATCCCTATATAAAGAAAAGGGTTTCTTTTTTCCTGTTACATCGGTCATATAATTACTGGAGTGTTTAGCATGTTATAGTTTCCTTTACATCAATAAATAAAAAACAGACATTTATCTAACTAACATATAAGTGATTTTTAAATAATTACAATATCACTAAAAATATTACAAACCTGATTTCCACAATGGTAAAAAATGACTTAATTATAAAATAGTTACACCACTATTATCAAAACAACTTTCCTTAAATTTGTCACCAGTACATACATTAATTTGGGTATCAGTGGGGTTGTTTTAACAATCAAACAAAAGTGCTGTGCGTAAGCCTTTGACGATGAATTAATCCCCAAGCCTTGGTCCAATATAAAGAGATTTTCCATCGAAATCCTAAAAACAACCACAGCCCACAAAAAGCTTCACCAAGCGATCATCGCCAATTATATTGATATTTTAGCCAAGCTAATCTTGCAGCTGAATGTGATTCCAATAAATATATATGTATATGTAACGTATAGGTCTCTCTCTCTCTCTCTCTCTCTCTCTCTCTCTCTCTCTATATATATATATATATATATATATATATATATATATATATATATATATATATATATATATATATTGTATATGTATACAGAGAGAGAGAGAGAGAGAGAGAGAGAGAGAGAGAGAGAGAGAGAGAGAGAGAGAGAGAGAGAGAGAGATTATGTTAAATCATATAAGCAACAATCTCTTCCTTAAGGAAGCAGGTGCTTAACCCAGATGTTTTGTTTCCTTCAAGATGAACAACCAATTAAGAGGTTACTCAACTCGGTTACATTAAACAAAATGCAAGAAAGCTGCGTGCTTATGTGTCAATTAAACTCGTCTTATGAACACCGGTTATTTCATAAGCACCGTTAGTAAATTAAGTATCCGGATTTTTTATGGAAAGGTTTGTTTGTGGAAAACATACTTTTGCATAGCAAGTCAATTTTTGCAAAGGACGAATTATTTTCCATGATGAAGGCTCATAAAAACAACAATAATAATAATAATAATAATAATAATAATAATAATAATAATAATAATAATAATAATAATAATAATAATGAAGAAACAAATCCAGTTATGTATGGGTACGTATATTTAAAAAAAAAAACTCTACAGAGAGCTTTCGTTAATCTGTTCAATTCCCCTCTCCAAATACACGTACCCATACATTACTGTGAATTTGTTTATCCGTTTCAAGACTCACGCTACTATGAGTAATCTTTAATTAATAATAATAATAATAATAATAATAATAATAATAATAATAATAATGAATCTTTAAATAAGATTCTAACTACGGCGTATATTTCCGTCACTTCAGTACCCACAGGGAAACCTAAAATACTACTGAACGTTCCTTGAACTATTCTTTCAGTCTGACTCGATAATCAACACCACCGGCAGGAAGTTCAATAGCGTATCTAACAAAGCAAGTGAGCGCGGCTTTCTTCCTTAATCTTACAACGGAGAAGTTCTCTATGAACTTCAAAGGGATGAGCTGGATAATCTCAGAGGTTCACGTTACACGAAATTTCTTCGAGTCCTGTCGACCGAAGAGGGAAGGGTCACATTTCTGTCGAAGGATTTGTAACGATTCTCCCAAACCCTTTCGAGGGCAAGAGACAAATACCTTTGTGTCGTGGGTAGATTGTTTTCATTTTCCTATTACAAAACTCGACACAATCATCTTCGCACCATAAAACATGCCTGCGAAAAAGTAGGGGGTAAATCAGAAAAGAATGCTTTACGAAAGTGTTTATAAGAGCAAATCTTTTATCGAGAAACTTTTTCCATGAAGATACCGATCGCAAGTTACATTGCGAATATTTTCAGTGAGCAGTAAAACACTGCGTGATGAGGTACCCAACAGCAATGTAATAAATAAATCAAATTTAACTAAAGCCACCCTTTAAGAAAACAACAATAAAGCAATTAAGGACTGCAACATTTCAGTATGCAAGTATCATATCGGTGCTTTCGGTGTCGTAGTTCAAGAAAACAATTTACTACTTATTGAATACAATTATTCATGGAAACACTTTTGCATTACATATATGTTTCAAAATAGGTCAACCATAGGATAATTATTAATTCCTATTGTATTTTGCAACCACCACTGCCATCACGTTGATGGCGAAGCTGCATGTCAGCTTGGTCATTTTCTATCCCTTAAGCTCACTGCAGCCCCAATTTGCACATTAATCTACAGAGAAAAACAATTGTTAACAGTATTCGTAGTGTACAAAACTTCATTTTTTCCATTTAGAATATAACATTTCATTCTTTTCCTTATACAGGGAAAAACAAACAAGTGGTAATGTAATTCACTGTTGTACTCTGTACTCTTATCACTGTTGTACTCTTTGTACTCTGAAGTGTAAAATATTTACCCATACTGGCCTTTTATATCTGTGCCCCTTCTCGAAAACACTATCAAAAGGCAATCTGAATGATCATGACCACGCCCTTACATCTTCTCTAGATAGCCTGTTTTCTGCCAGAAGGTGACACTCTGTCTTTTCCTGAAGGCACTATTTTGGTCAGTTTCCTTGATCCCAAGAACACCGTCATACCTGCCATCAAGTTGTCTCAAAACACCCACCTGACGAACACTAATATTCACTCGCTGGGAATCCAAGTCAACTGGGTTTTGATCCCTTCATTTTCATGGACTGAAAGAGAGTATGTTCTACGGCCTTAGACGTTTGAACGACTGCACTAAACGGGAACCCAGTTACCACGCACAAAGCATCACAAGCAAAAACATGGCTCATCAGGCAATTTATTTATGAACTGCTGAATACATGAATTCCCAGCTTGAAATATATTTCGTGGTACAGTTTTTAAATGTAAAATTTCAATTTATGAAAAGAATCTAACTCTAGGTCTTTAAGGATATTGCAGTGTTTTCTTTCATATTTACAATTAGATAAAACTTTCATAATAGGTTTTGAGATATTTTACTTACTAAAACATATTTTAAATCTACACTTGTCACTTATAAAAGAAACCGGAGATGAACAGGTTTCTTTCACCGTCACAGGTTCGTTTTCCGAAACTTCCAAAAATGGGAACTGTTTACAGCTTGACAGGATTTAGTACGGAATAAAACACCTGCGTGGAATTTCTTTAAAAGGTCCCTACTGTCTCATATATTACTAAGGGTAGAGGCCCAGTCTCAGACTTCATTGTTTTTGCATCCGAAATATGAGGCAATACAATAAAATAATGTTTTTGTTTCAGTTCAAGGCTTTATACAGCGATACACAAGTCAGATACAATACCGTACAAAAATATACACAACATATTGACGAAAGATATATACGGTATAGTTATTCTTGAACACTGCTGGTTAAATATTAATAATAATAAAATACAATTTTTTCAGCGTGACACTACATACCGATACAATATGCATCTAGAGTCTGCGGAAAAAGAAGAGTGAATGGCTAATCTCAAAAAACAACTACAATAATAATAATAATAATAATAAAAATAATAATAATAATAATAATAATAATAATAATAATAATAATAATAATAATAATAATAATAATAGATGTGTCTGTGTTATTTTATTTATAGTCTTCTCTATACGTCTTATAACCTTTTCATCAGCTAGTGGCAGGTTTATAGATTTTCTAGGGTCATAAAATTGTTTTACTGCCTCTAACTTTCCACAAAAGTGAATTAATAAGACACAAAGTATACAGGTGTTACGTGTGTACCCTGTATCTTAGTTGTCTGATAGTAAGCTACCTGATCTGACATATAATTATTGTGGTGAGAACGAACAATATAAAATCCCAATTAAATATAAGTGTACATCACTTACGGAGTTTCAGTTAGTTTCAGAGTGTTCGCTCTTTTAAATGCTTTTTTTCTCACGTCAACAAAACACAGAAGTTAATGATAAATAATTGTTCAGCAATTCTTTCATGACAGAAATGCAAACGACGGTTGAGGGACTGCCGTTAAATCGAAACTGGTTGTCTGAAGTGCGTAGAAAGGAGAAAAGACTCACTACAAGAAATATTTTTTATTTAATCTTAGTGACTGCAATAGGTCGACAGTTGCCCGAGTCAGCTGCATCTTTTGATTGTTTTAATTTTCTGTAAAAGAAAACCATTGAGATGGCTATCTGTCTGTCCGTCGGCACTTTTTCTGTCCGCCCTCAGACCTTAAAAACTACTGGGGCTAGAGGGCTGCAAATTGGTATGTTGATTACCCACCCTCCAATCATCAAACATACAAAATTGCAGCCCTCTAGCCTCAGTAGTTTTTATTTTATTTAAGGTTAAATTTAGCCATGACCGTGCGTCTTGCACTGCTATAGGTCCCAACAACACAGGTCACCACCGGGCCGTGGCTGAAAGTTTCATGGGCCGCGGCTGAGAGTTTCATGTGCAGTGGCTGAGAGTTTCATACAGCGTTATACGCTGTACAGCAAATGCGCCGAAGTTTCTTCGGCGCATTTTTTACTTGTTTATTAATGGTAATAATAAGTAAATTATGAGAAGGGATTCAAGGAGAAACCGGTGAATTATGTGCGCATTGAATTATGCAGCATGATGTAAATTACCACGTGGCTAAACCTGAAGACTTCATCAGGAAGATCATCACAGATACGTTTTCATAATCCGGCAAATTCTTTATGGCAACACTGATGTGACCTAGTGTAATACGACCATGCAGTGAAATGTAACCGAATGTTCCCGGTAAGATGGTTATCTATTTCCCTTTGGAAGTCTTGATCCTTTATGCAATTCAGGATGAGCTAAAATGATTGCCCTCATTCTTGAAATATCCTCATCTTATCACTTCTCCTATTCTCTGTGATAGTTTCTTGGTCTAGGGATTCAGGGACTGTAAGCGACACTGCCTCAGAGGAAGTCTAACTTGCCGTCTTGCCTGTCTCATTAGCACTGCAATGCATCTCTCTCTTGGGGTACAATTTTGCCTCCACAGGAAAAACATTCCTAAAATAAGTGAAGATAGGTTTCAACCAGACATTCCATCCTGGTTTATTGAGTGTGTTACTTCTACGTAATCTAAAATTATCTCTTGCCTGAATCCAGTAATGCAGCTATTATATTGGAAAAAAAAATTCCTTGAGACCTGTCCTAAGGTGGTCATTTCTAGAGACAAGGTTATTGCAAAGCGTACTCCCTTTGCAGGCTGATCTACTGACCGCAGTTTAGTTTCAGATTGGCAGGTAGTCGTGCAACTAGGAATTTACTGCAGGGAGAGATGGAGGATTGAATGTAACCTACGATGGGATTTGATAATAAGCCGAGTGCAAGATCATTTGCAGTTTCAAACGTTGCAGTTCACATTGGGCTCATGCAAGCGTTGAGAAGTAATACTGTGGCCCAGCCATGACATAACTGGATCCACTCTATTTTGTATATATGAACAGGAGGATGGGGTGTTTCATCGCTAATCTTAAGTGATTTTCACAGAAGCGAGTAAGTTCTTTATAAAACTGCTGCCTTTTTTTTTTAGGGGGTAAGGGGGTTGGTCCCAAAATAAGGTTTATCTTCAGGCCATGTTAAAACCAATATTCTCGCTCTTAAGGTCAACAAGATGCTGGAAGAGGCAGGAAATCCTTTATGCTACTTAATACCTACTAAGTACAGGAGTTCATGGAAGTTAAGAGGGTCGAAGCCTCTGAGAGCCTCAGTTTAATTATGGTAATTATTGAAAAAGGGAATTCACAATCCATCGGTTTATTCATGCAGTCCATGAACAACACAGCTAACCCGGATCAAGTTACAACTCAGTCAGAACAAGACCCTGGCAAGTTATTTACGAATAAGATGCGAGAAAGGTCCAATGAAATATATCTCATGTAGTTGATATTCCTGCTGAAATGGCTTGGATCTTCAATTACTTACGGTAAGGTAATGATGCATAATGGTGCAAAATACAATAATATTCACGTATTGTTTCTGAAATTTCTACGAGATACTGACATTTCAAGAAAGAAAAGAACTTGAATATTGCCCTCTAACTCCTTGTACACAAACAAATACAATTATATATATATATATATATATATATATATATATATATATATATATATATATATATATATATATATATATATATATATATATATATATATATATATATACACATACATATATATATGTATATATACATATACACACACAAGCACACACACACACACATATATATATATACAATACATATATGCAAGTCTTTGTTCATTTTATCATTTTATGTAAACATTTAACGTAAACAATAACAAAAACAAAAATGTTTATAAAGAAAAACACAAGAACTAGGGGGAAAAAATCCTAAAATATAACGGGTGGCTGACGAGTAACGACTTTTGTGAGGGGATATAAACTCAATATTTCTAAGAGGGAAAATCCTTTAAGGCTTTATGCCGACAGGCAACTGACAGCCGTAGACCTAAGACCCCCAACCTTAGAGAAGTAAAGTTTGATTATGTTTGAAGGTAGGGGAAGACGAAAAAATAAGAATAAAAAGGCGTTGAGGAAATTTCGGTTTCTGGAAAGTACTGACTTGAGTAGAGACAAGAAACTAACTGTAAAGGTAAAACTAAATCACGCTGTACTTATTTCTTTCGTTCTGAAGACAGCAAACAATCACAAAATTATTCTGCACCATAAACCTCATTCCTGACAACCAGGATTAGTTGGTAGAAACATGATCTTTGTCCGCGAGCCTTTGAGGAAGCAAGCTCGCTACTTTCATTGGGTTTGATGCCACAACCTGCTTTCTTTATCTAATTTTTTTCTTTGACTTTTTTCCTTGTGACTGGATTCCTTGAAGATACGGATTGGTTTGAAAACAAATGTCGAAATAAGAGGTAATATGATATTCTTACAAGAACTAACATAATCACACCAATAAGTATGTCTGCTATAAAATAGTTATTGACAAGAACTCATGTTATACATACAGTAAGTGTACACATCAGACTACTCTTTTTGATGCCCATATCTTGACTCTACCGCTTTGGTTACCAATTTCTCCATGCATTCATTTTTCTAAATAATGAAGATAATTGTAAGAATCTTTTATTAATACGATAACAAAGAAATATGTGCACCCCATCTTCTGTAAGAGCTGGACCAACGCAGAGAGAGAGAGAGAGAGATATTGCACAGCAGAAGCTACAGAGCTTGCACACACGCACGCAGTTACTCTGATTGCAATCAAGACATACCCTTTCAGGTGTAATCCATTGTTATATTATTACCTCCGGGGATGCCCTCTGTAATTGCATGCACGCACAATACAGGCATATCCACATAGGCATTCCTCGTTACAAAGCAGATGATTATCTCGCGGTGTAATTAATGCTACGCGGAATCTCAATAACAGCTTTCCAGTTAGCCCTTGCCCCGTCCTAAGTCTCGGTATTTTAATTACAAGGATGTTTTACACTGCTTCGCCAGAGCTTGCACCTACTCTCGAAGAGGAGGAGGAGGAGGAGGAGGAGGAGGAGGAGGAGGAGGAGGAGGAGGAGGAGGAGGAGGAAGAGGAGGAGGAGGAGGCAAACGTGTCCACAAACATAAGATTACTCACACTCTGCTTAGCAAACGTCCTTTCAACGAACTTAATCAAGTTCTGCATTACTACGATTCCCAAAGGTAAACATATTTGAAGGAATAAAAAGTAAACTGATCAAAGAAAAGTCGAATAAAACACTATAAGAACTACAACAATATACCTCTGCTTATATAGGCCATGGTTCGCATCCTGGCAGGCGAAGAAGTACTTATCAATTATACCTCCCCTGGATGTATGTTATTCCCAATGTACTGTATAGTCATTTCGATATCAAACGGTATTTGTGGCTTAATGTTTGTAAATATAAAAATAGGGCACGCTTATAAAAGTGATAAAAATTCACAGAGACGCACACACACATGTATGTATGTATATATATACATATATATATAATATATATATATATATATAATTATTAGGTAAGCTTAAATTATTTTCTTTATTTGCATTACGTAAATTTAAATCAGCCTTGTTTTTTCTAGGTTTAATATCTACTTTTTAAGAGTCATTTTGTGGCAAGATAGCCGTTGTTTTGAATGGTTATTTATTTACATTATTTTTGAACTTTAATATCCGTTGTCTGGTAATTTCTAGTGCTTAACGTAAAGTGCTTAATTTAACATTATTCAGTGTGGTTAGGCGCCTCCTTCCCGTTTGTTTATTATCGAACTATCGTTTTAACGAGTGTTTTTCTGTTTTTACTAGTGTTGATGAACGTCTCCTTAGTGATGTCTGGACGTCGGAGCTCGGCTCGAGTGAGTTCGGGCCATATCACTCCCCTGACATACTGTCCTTTGAGCAGCTGATTGATTTTTGGAATTTGGTTGACGATTGTTTGGCAGCTTTTTGGACCACGTTACGGATCTTCTCTTCGACTGTTGTTCGCAGGTCTTCTTGTCACCTGCGACTCGAGTGTTTCCTGCCTTGAGCCGCAACTTGGGTCCTTCATTTGAGACTCGCAGGTACTCCTGTCACCTGCGACTTGAATGTTTCCTGCTTTTCCCTGTTGAGGAGGATTCCCAGGGAATTGGTGCCGTCGCTTTCTCCCGGCACTGATGGGGATTTGCCTGCTGTTGATGCGTCTCTGAATCAGCTGTTTTCTGCTGTCAATCTGGGAGCTTGCTAGCTCGTGAAACGATCTGTAGGGAGGCTGACACCAGGTAAGACTAAGTATCCTTGGTTTTCGCATAGGATCACCTTCCCCTTTGTGTGGATGCTCTGGTGTTCATGACCTGCCCTGATAGAGGAAGTGGTGATTTGATCACGGCCCTGGAATTTTCTCCTCTGCTGCCTCCACTGATGTGAGAAAAACTATATATGCATAGCAGTTGTATTAAGTATATATATATGTATATTTTGTCATATTTTTTTGCTGTGAATTTATAATGTCACCTGACGGTCATAAATATTGTAGATAAGGTATCATTTAGCTTTGTGGTAATAGGTAGGGATTATAATTGTTTTCCTGTTTTGTTTTCTCTGCCTTCCTTCTTCCTTTGATTTAGCATTAGGATAGTTTTTGGTCTGGCCAGCAAAAGTGTTGGATCCAAACAAGTTATTTATTATTGTCATTTCCTCCTCATTATTTATCTTTGATAGGGTTTAGTTTTCTTAGTTTTAGGGAATCCAGTGGGATTCTAAGGACTGGTATTTGTCCTTCCTGGTTGTTACCAAGGTTGATCTAAATTTTGTATTTATTAAGTATTAAATATTGTTGAGTTTTCCTGAGTGTTTGTTTTTGCTGACCTTTAGCACTGAGTTACATTTACTGACAACAATTCTATTATTAATTAAGAACTTGCATAACAACCCTGAGGGTTGTAACAATAACATATATATATATATATATATATATATATATATATATATATATATATATATATATATATATATATATATTCCTTTCCCCTTAAGAGGGTATGGCGCAAGAAGAGTTAGATACTTCTGATCCACGACCAGAAGCTGGTGCCATTCACAGCTGAGTCGACTGGTGGATGGGTGGCTGGGATTGAACAACAATATTACCAAGGCTATGGCAGCACGCACAGTAACATACAAACATACACACACATATAATATTATATATATTTATACATATATATATATATATATATATATATATATATATATATATATATATGTGTGTGTGTGTGTGTAGAGATAGATAAATAGATAGACAATTGCACAGACACAAAAAACGGTACATACAATTTATAATGAAAACCAATTTCCAACTACTGAAGAGTGGAGAACATCCAAGGACTAAATTACAGCCTTGTGGAGAATTTGATGAACAATATATTGCAACTGGCGAGCTCATCCCCTTGAGTCTTCAAACAATAAAATTTAGAGAGAATGGAAACACACGCGAGCATTTATTGCCTTCGGAGAATTGTGATGAAAAATGTCTCGCCCCAGAGAGAGAAAATAATCCGTTGTTATGTTGCTATTGGTCTACAATATGCAGCATACATACTGACCTTTATGCAGTATACAATTCCATAAGCGTGCATAAAAACGCATATTTTGGAGAAGGCATAACGCAAAATGTGGGCATGAATCAATAAGTATTTCACACGAGGAAGGACGAGGACTGACGTACACACACACGGAAAGAAATATATTGCGCGGAGAAAATGAGAAATTGGTCCCATCAAAACATCTCCCTTCAGAACCTTAATCATGACACTTGGGTGGGACGGGACGTTTTTTCCTCGCCCTTTTCATTCAGCGTCACACGATATGAGTTTCAAAAGAAACAGCATGTGGGAGACGAGCAACGGGGGAGGTAATACTGTAAGAGTGACACACCATACCAAGTGTTGAAGTGTGACATGTTACGCTGCGATTTTCTTTTTTTTTTTCTTCTTCTTTTTTGTGACTTTTCTCACTCTCTCTCTCTCCCCTCTCAGCACAGCTATATGCACGTATACACAATAATGTAAGCAAACGAAGTCATAGCTGATTTCGTCAGATCTCTAAGTTTACAAATCTAACTAAACTGCGTGTCCCCTTGCTTTACATCTTTAAGCACATTATTATACGCTCTGTAATTCCAAATCATATTACACCTCACTTCTTTCTTTGAAGCTTCATTCTTATGAGTATCATCCGGGACTTGCTTTAAGTAATAAACCCCTCACCTATGAATGAAAGTTAACATGCATATGTGCACACACACTCATACCTTTGATCACACGAATACAAAAACTAACTTTGTTAGAAAATTCCAGAAAGGACTCGCTTTCCAAATTTTCTCAA
Source organism: Macrobrachium rosenbergii (assembly GCF_040412425.1). Taxonomy (NCBI): domain Eukaryota; kingdom Metazoa; phylum Arthropoda; class Malacostraca; order Decapoda; family Palaemonidae; genus Macrobrachium; species Macrobrachium rosenbergii. The sequence continues at coordinate 31,552,935 of NC_089765.1, forward strand.
CAAAAATTCTTCTCATACTACTGCGATTGCAAAGACCTATTCGAATCTCTTCACAGATTTCATTTTGGTGATGACAAGAGACATCAAAGAAATTAATTTATACACCAGATGAGGCTATATACCTGCTACACCATAACTGCTTTACGTTGACAGTGAAGGAAAGAAGAACGACGAGGAAAGGTACAAAACAGCAAAAACATGGCAGGGGGGAATTAAATACAGCCAGAGAGGGGATAAAGAAAAAATGTCATCAGAACTAAAATCAAAAACTGGAAAGAAGAAGCCACTGAAGAAGGCAAACAGAACGCAGCAGAATAATTAAGTGGTGTGATATCTGGGAAGGGAGACATAAAAACACACACCCGTTGTGTTTTTTAGCTCAGGCTTTTTGCACGCGATACATACATACATACATACATACACATATATATACAGTATTATATATATATATATATATATATATATATATATATATATATATATACATATATATATATATATATATATATATATATATATATATGTGTGTGTGTGTGTGTGTGTGTGTGTGTGTGTGTGTGTGTGTAAGTACTCACTCAAAAGTTTGCAACATTACTCCAGTGAATTTCGTTTACCAATGCGCCTTTCTCATTAGAATATTATAATCATTTCAATGTTATCTATTACAATTATCTTCTCTTTGCTATACATATAAACATATGGGTGTTCCATTCTACGGAAGTTTTTTAATGGTAAACTTAAGATTTTTTGGGGCTTGTTCCATATAATGAGCACACAACAACCTACAATTCCCTTGATAAAAAAAAATTACATAAAAATAGTTTAAAAACCAAAACAAACACGAGTTGTGTCATAAAAGAGCAAATAGCGATAATGAAAGAAACACCAGCATAAGTCTACTAAAAGCTGAAACAGGCACTATGCAAGCAACTGCATCAGCAAGTACAAACAAAAACAAACATCGCACATAAACAACAAAATAAGTAATATAATAATATAAATATTAGTTAAGTAAAAATCACTGAGTGGGCATAGGTAAACAGGTCACATCACAGCATCTAAAACCGATTCTACAGAAACAAAGCTACAACAGAAAGAGAGATAACCATAATGTCATATGAATGGCGAGACTACAATGAACCCCGTTAATTACTCGGAAGGCAAGACCATACTTAATTTATGTTCATTTCTCAAGTCATACTGGCAGACTGGACAGTGAAACGAGTATTAGCACACCTGAAATTTACCGGCAAAATACAATAATTTAACTTCATATTCACACACGTTTCAGCTTGCGAGTGAAAATCTCTACTATATCGACAAAAGGTTAAACCTTTAGCAAAGCCTAACACACTGAAGTTTATACATACAGTTTCTCAGTCAGGTTCTAACGGTAGTCATTATGCATGATAATAACCTTGTCGCCACCAATGATAAAACCTCACTTTGAAGTATTGAGGGACACACGAGGCAGAGGAGAAAACCTTGGGTGTACTCTGTGACCTTGACTTCAAGTTAATCTTTTGCTGGGAGAGAGAGTGAGCCGACTTAATACATCCTTTATAATACGTTCCATTCGCTATGAGAAATCTATTCGAACCGATGAACTGCGATTTCCCAGGCCAGCACTATGCAATCAATCTTTATCATCTATTTCCATGCAAAATTGCCTGTTGATGATGCTAGTAAAATAATGTTAATATTACTCTGCTTTGCGCATGTACATAATTACTTGAGGGACATGCTACAACTTCCTCCTGGCGAAGAGAGAGCTTGTGGATTGTTACAAAGGGCAGAAGCACAAGCTATTAAGTTTCACTTTAACATATATTATGTAGATACCCACACCAGTCAAGTCAACAGCATAACGTGCTCGGTCCCTCACAACTTCAACCACAATAGAAGACTAAAAGTAACTACTGAAACATGGAGAGAAAAAGTGAGTTACATCGCAAATATTAGGGGTCACTTTCTTTCGTTGGGATTCCCAGACAATAAGATTCCATGGCGCTAATGTCATTAGAAGTTCTAAAACTAACACCAAAAATCTATTTCGTTTTATAACGAATTTTTTATTTCACAAGAAAGTATTGCATTCTTACTCTTTATTACCCGGGAATTTAATATCAAAATAACCACCAAGAATGAACTGAAAACAAAGCTCGAAGCTTAAGTCAGAGTCACATGCGAGGATACGTGTAAATGTTGGCGCGATTTAAATTGGCGCCAATAATTGTTTATTTCCCGCCTACACTAAAGGCTCCAAAGCCTCTACAGATAGCTAAATTATCTTTAGTATAATGCAAATATCGTTAAAGATATTAATATTTACATCATCATTAGCGCTTTTGCTTGTATTTCAATTTTTGCTAGTTTAATTATACATAATTTCTAATTTTACCCGCAAAGAGGGTGGAACAAATGTTCCTCTTCTTTCTCTTTTCCCACATATAAACAGTTTGGTTTCGAAAGCAAAACGGATGCTGATCAGCAGCGAATACGGCACTTCTAATGAAGAAGAACGGATGACCAACCAACGACGCTGTTCAGAAATAAACTACAAATAACCGAGATGAATGACAACAGTTAAAGGGATGTAACTATAGCCAACCGACATACCACAGTACAGTACTGTCTCCCTGACCCCCACCTCTCTCTCTCTCTCTCTCTCTCTCTCTCTCTCTCTCTCTCTCTCTCTCTCTCTCTCTCTCTCTCTCTGTGGGTGTTCCTCAGTGAATAACAGATCTTGTCATTCAATCTATTGTTTATAAGTACTTTATAAGCAAAACTAATTTAATTTCAAAACAAAACAAGCCATAAGAAATGTAAAAAACATAACGATGAAAATAAAAAGTTTATTAAAAAGAGTTGTCTTCAGTATAGCTATCGTGATAAATTACTAGATATAAAAAGATAGCATAATAAAAAAGAAAATCATATGCCTGTATGGGTACAAAGGTATAACCATGCACAAGAAGAAAAGATACGTTATGAAAATCTAGTCAAAAAGACCTGGTGTTCCCATCTCTGGGTCATGGGTCATTCAGCAACTTGAATGAAATAAAAAAAACAATAACAACAGTTATGATGTTAAATATAAGTTCTGAGTCAGCGCTCGTGTAAAGGCATATAAAATCGACAAAATAGAAAATGAAATTTGACAGACACAAAAAAAAAATTTAAACGAGCAAAATGGCAGGCTGAATCTATAGCACACACACACATATATATATATATATATATATATATATATATATATATATATATATATATATATATATATATATATATATATATATAATGTACTGTATATATATACATATGTATGTGTATATACAGTATATAACTGTATATATAAACCATTATGTACCCATACAAACAGAAAACAGGAATATATATATATAATATATATATATATATATATATATATATATATATATATATATATATATATATATATATACATGTATATATGTATATATATAGCCTATATTTGTATATATATAAACCGTTATGTACCCATACAAACAGAAAACAGTAACTCACTGACTATATCCAGTTTCTTTTTCTCTTCTTTCTGTGTAGTTTTGGTGTTCAGTCTGAACAGAATATTACACCATATCTAACCATTCTGTGATGTTATAGTTATAAGAATAAAACACAATTAGAATAGCCACTAAGGAGACGATACCGCATTGCTATACCTTGACGACGTAACCTTTAAAGGCATTCCTGTGGTAACTACAATAAGGACAGAATGCAAGTCGAAAAGACGTTAAAAATCAACAATTCAAAGGTAAAATAGAACAGCGTATGAGGGAAAGAACGTTCATTACCAGAAAAAAGCCAGTCATAAAAATATGGCATTTCCCTATCTTAAATACTTAAGATGTTGAATGTGAACCTTTCTTCCCTAATGCCCCACTTAGTTGATGTTGCTCATTTGTCTGTCAGTGTCTATCCCTTTTAACCTGAGAACATGCGTGGTTATCTGTCAGGCTGAGTGACAATCGCCGTGACTAAAGACCAGCTTACGTGTCTGTCTTTCCTGACCAACCACAAGCAGGTATGTCTATCTAACAGCCACCCTGTCCATCTTTGTGACAGATGGCCACTTAGCCTGTCCATCTTTCTTTCCATCTGTCCATCTTACAGACACTCTACTGACTGACCTGTGTATCAAGGCCTGACTTCTACGCTTTCAAATCCGTTCATTTGTCAAGGAACTGAGTATCACACTCACTTAAAACTAATTATAATAATTAATGAATGAAAGCCTTGAATTATCTTCAAAAAATATTGCGAATCTTTTCCAGAAAGTGACCATGGAATTTGGCCAAATCATGCACTTATGATCTACCTCCGTAAAACTGAAAGGCTTTGGAACAATAAACCGACTGGCTTTTGAACAAAATTAGAGCCTGTAAATAGGCATCCAGGTAATTAAAAACTCACTCGTTTTACCTGTTTGTAATGTATATGTATACATTATATACACACACATATATATATATATGTAGGTATGCATATATGTATGTACATGTGTGTCTATATATATATATATATATATATATATATATATATATATATATATATATATATATATATATATATATATATATATAAAATGTAGTGTCTTTACGTATTAGTGAAAAACGACAAACAGGCTCAGTAATGATTTGAGAGGGAACGAATTCAGTGGTGGCACAAGCCAGTACCAGTGAACTGAGATGTAGCTTTGAAAGAAAGATATGATTTGGATCTAGTATGCAAGAAGGACGTTTTTACTACATCAAGTAAGGGGTGCTCAAATAGTTGAAAATTTAATATACAAATATAAAGACCAGGTAGAGTACATAGATAACTTTACATAAGCAAATATAAAACTAGCTGACGAAAAGAATCGTTAAGTGGCAATGAATATGCCTGGAAGATGAGTACTTGTAGTCTGAAAGATGAATGAGTACTTGTAGTCTGGAAGATGAATGAGTACTTGTAGTCTGGAAGATGAATGAGTACTTGTAGTCTGGAAGATGAATGAGTACTTGTAGTCTGGAAGATGAATGAGTTCTTGTAGTCTGCTTTTAGAAGCTACAGTGAAATACTTATTTACAATGATTGCTTTACAAATTCAGTACTATATGCTGACGCCGTAAATAAACAAATCAGAGTAATCTATAGTTTAAAATTTCGTGAGCATTAGGAGCATGCATGACTCTGCTGCAGTTCATAAAAGAAGAGCAGACTGGAGGGTTTGAGAGATGCCTTTTCTTATCCCCACGCAAGTACTAGTGATGAGATAGAACCTCAACTTAATGAGACTTAAATGTAGTGAAATTATGGATTTGCTTTTAAAATTCTTTTCAATAAAGTACAGAAAAGTAGTTATTCAATCGTTATAACTGGAAAGACCTCTAAAAGATTTAAAAATAACGGTCGTTACACAATGGAAGCGGTGGTTAATTATAATTTGTTTCCCACATGATAAATATTATTATTCAAGGAACTGATTACAGGGAGGTGGAAACATAAACTATGAGACACCAAATATTTTATCAAAATTAGTTAAAGATAAAACAACAAAGTATGAAAAACAACAAAGTATGTTAAAGAGAAGGCTGGAAAACGTAACAAAGTATGTTAAAGAGAAGGCTGGAAAACGTAACAAGTGTGTTAAAGAGAAGGCTGGAAAAGGTAAGTATCTGCCAGCAGGAACTCTGAGGCATGTGATCTTATTCTATAAAATAAATGTACAGCCATACATTTTTCGTATTTAATTCAGACTGTCTCCCTGTTGTAAACTTTACGTTTAACCATTACAAACGTAGAACAGCGTAAGAATGTTTTATATATTTTACGACGATATTGCAAACGTACTAATTATTGCCGTAAAATTTTACAAGACAGGTACAGTAATTACAAAATATACAAAAAACAAGAGCAGCAAAGGCGCAAGGGACTTTCCAAAACAGAAGAGCTAACGAGTCGTTTTAACAAAGATTCAGAGATGAGAGTAAAAACAGATTGTAAGACTGACTTCTTGATTAGAGACTTAAGACCCTGAAAATTTCACAGGCAGTTCTGTATAATATAAGAAACGTGGATTCTGAAGGAAAAGGAAAAGAGAAAATGGATTATAGAAGCTGCGCCCATGGAGGAATGACTAATGAAGTTATGACAATAACCTGTAAAATAAGCATTAGAAACGGTGACTTTTGAAAAGTACTGACCATAAGAAGAAATCAGACTCATAGAAAACGAGAAATAACACTATGTCAGCCAGATAAGTGAAGTAAGTTAACCGAACGAATAAACAAGTGTTAAGTAATTTCTTGTTTTTTCTCTTTTCATACATTTGCACCGTTTAAATAATTAAATAATCAGTCTAAGGAACCGTCTGCTATGAATAGCTCATATTGCTGTTTTATGCGGGTCAAAATATTCATAACTTTTGAAAATAATATAGACCACTGAGTTCTGGGTGAAAGTTCAAGAAATAAAGCTATACACTTGAAATTCTAAGACTTTACAAAGAAAATTTATAGAGAGCAAACAGATGTGAATAATCACATATAATACCTATACATTAGCAGGACAATTCAGCCTAAGTGAACGGAATACCGAACTGAAGATTACCGTGCTGGTACTCACGATGTGATGACACCTCTTCGTGGCTCTTCAAACTGAAACTGAGCGTCTTGAAGTGAATATTTTCATCCCTTCAGTGGTTTACCTTAACTTTTCCTCCGGCAACTACCCAAACTTTTTCACAAACTATTCAAAACACTTGATTCTCTTACTTTCCTTTTTTGTGGAGAGAGAGAGAGAGAGAGAGAGAGAGAGAGAGAGAGAGAGAGAGAGAGAGAGAGAGAGAGAACCAATGAATTTTCACGAGACAAATAACCTATTCCTACATTCTAACTGGAGCATTTAGGAAACATGAAGGAAGGCAGAGAATTCCTGCTTCTTGGGTGGGAGTTGAGGAGGATAAATAACGCTACAAAGTCGCTCATTTTAAATTTAAACGATTGTACAATATAGCCTGGAAAGCATCACGAGCCCTAATAGAATAAAGTCCGTGGTAGCCTACTCTTGCAAGAGGACACATGGCAGAAACATACATCACTCAAAGCATATATATATATATATATATATATATATATATATATATATATATATATATATATATATATATATATATATATATATAACATCATACACCCAATTGTTCTGTGCATTAGTACAATTATTATTGAAGGACCTCATTCAAATTGGATGGTATCTAGCGGAGTTATTTATTCAAAAGTTACAAGCTTTCAAGGACAATGAGGACTGTTTGTCCTTCAAAACTTGTAACTTTTTTGAATAAATAACTCCATAGATACCATCCAGTTTGAATGAGACCCTTTTTGTTGATATATATATCTATATCTATATCTATATCTATATATATATCTATATATATATATATATATATATATATATATATATATACATATACACACACATATATGTATATATATATGGAAATTATTTACAACCGAACTTTCTCGAGTATGAAAAAATATGTTCCAACTCAACATTTTGTGAAGCCTACAAAGACCGAGAACATGGTATTTATAGCCCCATGACCTACCGCATGTTACTACCGTATCCGTATCGAAAAGATCCTGTGCATGAAGTTATGTACTGCATATGAACACGCGAGCGGGCACACAACCAAACACACGCACAAGTCCTTATACTCGTATATATGACCGAGGTGATGGGAAGGCGGAAAAAGTAAAAGCGTCGAGTAAAAGCATTCACGTCCTCGCCATATAAAAGCATTTCAGGCAAACATTGCTGTGCTACGTTTTATCACCAAAGCTAGTCTTTTTCTTTTGCCCAAATATCATATGACTTTCTCCATCAAAATCAAAAGGTAGTTTTCACTCCAAGACTGAATATAAAATCGTGAAAATGATGCTAATTCACCGAACCTAACTGAGTCAATTGGAGTACGCATCAAATCTAGCAAACAAACCAATGCTACATTCCATAACATGGATTATATTTCCTTGCCTAACTACGGAGAACTTAAGCAATACAAATGAAAATAATTTTTTCCTTCACAATACTTTTTCTAAAGATTCATGATAAATAATAAGAGGAAACTAACTTTCGCTTAAAAATACTGGGATGAAAACAGATTTTTCCTCTTATATATAAATGAATCGTACGACGACAAATTTATTTTTAAAAAAATGACATCTGTAAAAAAAAACACACACACACACGAGCAGTGAGTGACACTCAAGATACGCCCTATGACGGATGAACCTCTCCGGTTCTCCTTCAGCGAACATGACAAACCGTCTGGTGTGATTCAGTATCGCACAGGAGACAGATACAAATTAACATAATTAAGCACAACCTCCAGCTGTGCCACGGAGAGGCCCACTACTAGGGCCCATAAAACAACTAGTGAATAGAGGGTGAACAGTGTCAGCCCAGGACATGTGGAGGATTGGGTAATTCACAGCCATCAATAAATACGAGCATTGTATGGGCCAAGACGACACTGCATTGTGACGCCTTAGCAGGGCCATGGTATATAACCTTAGTCATGCCAAACAACCAAAGAGGCTACTACGGACAATGGCTGGGGGTAAGAAAATGGGTATGCAACAAACATAAACACTCTCCCCGAAGTAAACAAATCTGAAGAAACAAACCGAGAGGAGGCATAAGCGGGAAGAACCCGACCATACCACCAATCTCACACCAGACCATTCGTCCGGGCTCAGGTTGTTAAACCCGCGAGCAAATTTCCAGCCAAAACAGTTTTCTGTCGCTTGCTCTTTTAGGCAGGGGAAGAAAAAATGACGTTGTCCTACCAACCTGGCTGAGGGCAAGAGGACAAATACATCTACACCACAAGTTCAGAGTATATATAGAGGTACGGGCGACATTTCTTGCGGTGAGTTGGCACCTCTTCTTGCACGTGCATAAGCAACCATTGCATACACATGCATACAAGACTGGTCTGCCAGACGTACAACAAAACAATATGAAAATATATTAAAAAACTGAAGTTAAGCGAATTAAAATCATACCCTATCTACCATTAACAAAATATCACAGTGCATTTGAGATTGTTCATGAAGAAACCCCTACACACACCAAAAAAAAAAATTAGGCTTCATCAAAACAAGCTGTAAAATATGAGAATAAAACAATTATGAAGAAAATTATCAAGAAAAATAATACACAAACAATGCAAACAAACCACAAACCAGACTTACCAAGTACAAGAATCTAAAAGGGTTAGCTATTACATTTTAAACATGAGACCAGACGCACGACACAGACCAGGATGACCTAAGCCTGCAACACTAAATATTCAAGATCGACGTTTTTACTTAATAATACTGAGTGTGATTTTGACATTAGACCAACTAATTCGGAAGGTTTATACATTTTTTACAATCAATCATATTATTCGTGGAACAATCAAGACGAATTCTTTTACTAAAAATAAAATTATGAGCTCAAACCAACAGCTATCGTACGAGTTTTATTATGCTTACGCTCAAAATAGTCAAGATAGCTTGTAGCACATCCAGAGAGAGAGAGAGAGAGAGAGAGAGAGAGAGAGAGAAGAGAGAGAGAGAGAGAGAGAGAGAGAGTTAATTGACAAAGCCATTTAGGGGGAAAAGAAAGCACTCATCTTTATACAAACGTTCGATTATTACCTAGTATTACCAAAATAATACAGTGATATAATATGGTAAGAGCAATAAAAACCGTATGAAAAAAAACCAAACGTACAGAATTGCCTAACAAAACAAAACAAAAAAATTACAGTATACAGGTTTACAATTACCATCCTACCCTGATTGAGAAAATAAAAACTCAGATCAAACTATTTAGTTTAATTAGCGTTAGGAAAAATTCAGACAATATATATATGTATATATATACAGTATATACTGTAGTTGATTAAAGCATAAATACAAAATTCCGTTCGCATATATCTAGTAGGTTAAAGGATGAAGACAGAATTCCGTCAGTATGTATGTATTATGTATGTATGTAGGTGTGTGTGTGTGTATATATAGATAGATAGATAGATAGATAGATAGATAGATAGATAGATATATTATATAATATATACAACAGAAAAGATGTTAACTAATCAAATAAAATGATAGTGGTACAGCTCTCTCTCTCTCTCTCTCTCTCTCTCTCTCTCTCTCTCTCTCTCTCTCTCTCTCTCTCTCTCTCTCTCTCTCTCTCTCTCCCCACCATAACTGTGCATGAAGTAGTAGAAAAGGAGATTAAAATCTACATAAATCAAACATTTGTTGCTGAAAGTGAAGGAAAACACAAACGCCCCCTTTTCACTTTGGTGGGTATCCATTAACTAAATTTCATACAATGCATTCTTTATTCAAATTTATTTCGTATTAGCCAACAAGTCAAGATGTAATATCTGCCTATTTATCACCCAAAACACAAGGCTATTTGAAATAATAATATAAAACTTTTAACTCGTTTTCATAACGGAATCTTTTTCACTTAACTAAAAATGACGACCTTCTAAAAACAAGATTTCATTCTACCGAGTCCTGCAAAAATACGAGCATTCAAATTTATATATGCAATGGAAAGAGAGAGAGAGAGAGAGAGAGAGAGAGAGAGAGAGTGTGTGTGTGTGTGTAATGACGCTGAAGGATGAAGAACTGCTCGTTCCTGACCCTTATACCAAATGGTAGTTCTCACCCTTACCGGGAAAGCTCAAACGAGCAGACCCCTTCTACAAAGTTTCACGATTCGAGTTAGGCTAAATGTTCAGAAGAAGAAATATAGACCTTAACTTGTGTCACGCGATAGATAAAGACTTCGACGATGGACTAACTGTACAAATAACTTACCAGCGTCAGGATATGTTACCAAATATAATAAATCTATATACGAATAAAGCCCTTAAAGAATTAACAAATCACTGCCTATGGAGTAAGCATTTCAAAAATATCAACATCAGGGAGGTGATTTAGTCCTTGAAACTAACCTAAGCCGACACTGGTGGAAGATGGATTTTGAAAACTACTGTAATATAACTAACGAACAATCAAATAATCTGAGCCTCGTAAGTGCATTTAACGTTTAAATTAAATAATTTTCTACCGCAATATCCTTCTATACAAAAAAGATATGTAATATGAGAACTTGGCAACTTCATTCGAAAAAAACAAGTGAAAGAGTTAGAACATTAAATGCAAAACAATAATTCATTACCAAAGCACTCTGTAATCCCACGGTAAGATGTTGCGGTGATTAAAATTTTCTGTATATTTGTGTATGCCTTGGCAGGCCCTCGCCTCATGAATCACCGACTTCCAAGGCAAGACTGTTAACATCACGTGAGAGCTCCCTGCGGTCTAGTGATACTGTGAAAGGTATCTATCTAATCTAATACTCAACCCCATAATTCCTCACATTTCTCCATTTTCTCAAGGTCAAGACTCCAAAGAAGTCTGTCAACAACGACCAACGTATGGGGAGAGGGGAAGAGAGGAGGTCTCTGTAAGAAGCTTGGGGAGATAAAGTATTGGGGTAAGATTTCGTTGGGAAAGAACACGGGGAGGGAGGGGAAAGGAATCCCCTCTTGACATTCGTACTTTCGTGACAATGTTATTGACCTGAAATATCAGTCCTCCCAACTCTTCGAAACTCCAACTCTCCAGGGCTTTACTTGTTGTATGTATTTCCCTCTAGTTTTTTAATAAACAAAATTTATGTGAGACCAGGGATTCATTCGAAAGATGCTTTGGTACACACTGCCGCTGAAGCTACAGAATTTTTCTTTACGGTATGATTGGAAAGGAAAGAAATGTATTGCTAAACGGAATTATTCACAACGCCATTGCATAAAACAAAACGCGTATAATTTAAGACAACAGAGGAAGTGTGAATGAGATATCAGAACGATATAAATTAATCGATTTGCATTTCCTTACTAGGAACACGATGGAATCTGTTCTGGGCGGATGTAAATGCATGTCCTATGGCTGAAGAAACCATGAGATGAATATGGAAGAAAGAGTAAAACGTGCCATTCCATTGCCACATCCACCATCGCTAGTTGGGACCGAGCCATTTCATTCTTGGAATTGAGGCCTCGAAAACGTTAACGCTATAACCGTGATAGGCAATTTCAGCCCAGGTATAAAATGGAAAAAGGTAATAAAGGTTTTGCAACCCAGCACCATAACTTTTTCTTAAGCTACTCCACCAGAAACCTTTATAAAACACATTTTCAAAAATTCAGAGCACATTCAAGCCGTTAAAATCAAATTTCACTCGATTCCGGCAAATCCTTTGATCTTGTCATTTGATTTTACGGAAGTGATTTCTTTTGGCAATATCTCACGACTCACTTTCTCTCACATAGTCAGTTTGCACGAGAAAACAAACCGGAAAACGCTCAGCACCAAGACCAAAGCAACAACATAATACTAATAACGAGCTCTCTAAAATTTCTCAAGTGCGGTAAATCACTGTATCTCCTACGGAATGTTCGATTCTAAAATTAGCAAAGATCGAGAATGTCATCAAGTATCACAAATCGTCTCTGAGGAACTATCCTACAGAATGTTTTTTATAACATCTCAAATACCATTATATATGGCACTTTTACTATTATGACTACGGCTTATAAAAAAAGGGGGGGAGGGGGCGAAAATTCAAGAAACATCCACCCTCACAACTGTCAATGAAAAGACTAAGAACCAAAATGTACAGTCTAATTGTTAAGCATGTAGTTTTTCATGCCCTCAGAAGATAGCATGTCCCAACTTTCAGTGAAACATTCATTCCTAAAGCATCAAAAATACAATATATATAGGACATGCAGAATTATCAGTAGCCAATAAATATCCTAAGTCCAAAGTATCCAATCACTTCAGAGTTCAAAAATGCAAAGGGATTCTATACCTCCTAAAAGTTAAAATGATCCTATCAGTTTTAAAATATCCAATCAGTTCCCCAGTCCAAAGGGCTCAAAGATCCAACTTTTTAGAACTTTAAAGACCCAACCACTATATCTTTGAAAATAAATGTCAATTAGGAACTACAATGATCCATCCAGTTCTCAAATTCAAAACCTCTATTTTGAGAAAACTGAATAAAATACTCTTAGCTTTTAAGTCCTAATGATCATTTTGCTACGAAAATCCTAATGGAGCCTAGTCACTCAGTTTTTGAGGTTAAAAAAAGACGTCAGGAGTAAAAATGTCAGAAACCACTTTCCAGTTTCATAAATGGGCCTGGTTATAGACACAGAACACAAAAATAAAGTTTAAAAAAGGTCACTGATCCATTTAAAACAAAAAAAAATTGTCTTACAATCCATAAGACATACTTATTGTGATGAACTCCACAGATACACAGTTCCAACAGACCCAATAATCTACTGTCAGTAGAAAAACCTTCACACCCCAAAACTTTAAATTTCTGTTAAACTCCAAATATAGCAAAGATGGGGTGTTGTCAAGTCTCACGACTGATTTTAAAGGTTCCTTTGATACACTGAGTCCTGAGGACCCGTAAAATTTTCTCCATTAGAAGTCTAAAAATTCACTCATTTCTAAGACTGACGAAGATCCACTCCACTGAAAAGGTTTTGGGGATTCAATCAGTACTCAAGAATCCCATATATCCAATCTGCTACTACATTCTGTGAGCTAATTCACTGTAAAAGACTTTTTGAGACACTTAACCCTATAGTCACTTATTGTTCTCTACTAAAATGATTCACACAATTCTAACTGTTCAAAACGCAGATGCACGAACTCAGTTTAAAAAATTTCGGATATCATACTACTCGTTCAAAAAACCCGACTAGGTCTTCATAGTCGTACTATCTAGTGAAATTCATACGTCACTGATTTATTAACATTTTAGATTAAACCAGCTGAATGCTAGTACAAGTTCTTACTCCTTCAGCAGCCTATGGTCAGTGACTAAAAGTATACCTTAGTTTAACCAGACCACTGAGCTGATTAACAGCTCTCCTAGGGCTGGCCCGAAGGATTAGATTTATTTTACGTGGCTAAGAACCATTTGGTTACCTAGCAACGGGACCTACAGCTTATTGTGGAGTTAAGTATACCTTAGTTTTACCAGACCACTGAGCTGATTAACAGCTCTCCTAGGGCTGGCCCGAAGGATTAGACTTATTTTACGTGGCTAAGAACCAATTGGTTACTTAGCAACGGGACCTACAGCTTATTGTGGAATCCGAACCACATTATAGCGAGAAATGAATTTCTATCACCAGAAATAAATTCCTCTAACTCTTCATCAGCCGGCCGCGGGAATTGAACCCCGGCCCATCGAGTGACAGTCTGAAGCTCAACCGAGTCGGCCAACAAAGGGCTACTTATTGTGGAATCCGAACCACGTTATACCGAGAAATGAATTTCTATCACCAGAAATAAATTCCTCTAATTCTTCATTGGCCGGCCCGAGACGCAAATTCGGGCCTAGCAGAGTGGTAGTCGACAACTCTACCAACTCTCCCAACGAGGAACTTGTCAGATTCACAGGTTTTTAAATGAGTGAAAAGTTCAATCAAGAAAAAAAAACTAACTTTCATAATCCACCTCCGTTTTAGACTTCCCTTTTCCTATCTATTCTTCCCTATTCTAGAAATGCCACTGACGTTAAGTTCTTGAAAATACCAATCAATTTGAAACTTCATCACATTTCAAAATAAAAGACGTTCCCGTTTCGGTCCTGACCTACGTTCTTGTCAGCGGGAATTCTGTCCTTCGGTTACTTACGATTCCCACACCAATCATTTACTAGTTCCTTGTAGCATGACCATCCATCAAACAATAAATCATGTTTATCCTTACAATTAAAATTCTATTTAGAGAACATTTACAATAATCACAACACAAATTTCACTTCATTTTACTCACATCTAAATTTCTTAGGTAAAGAATTTTCAAGTTCCCTTCGTGCCATCTATCTCGATGTTGTATACTTTCTTTCAATTGCATCCCCGCACTTCTGACCATTCTTCTGCACTCCGAAGTCTTACGCACTTCCCCAATACTTCTCCACTTTAAGACCCTCCTGCTTCCTTCATCCTAATTCCGCAATTTATTTCCTAATCCCCTTCTTGTCATTTTAACTCCTTAAGCGAGCCCACAATCCCCCAAATAAATATAAGGGATGATGCCCCAAAAAGGTCTTATTATGGAGACTATAAATTTTGGTTTTAGACATACGGGGAGAGAGAGAGAGAGAGAGAGAGAGAGAGAGAGAGAGAGAGAGAGAGAGAGAGAGAGAGAGATGGTTATTATTATCTTACAATCTTTTCATTATTTATTCATATATTCCATGTCTGAAACAAAAATTCCCTTATTATGGACACTATAAATTTTGGTTTTAGACATACGGGAGAGAGAGAGAGAGAGAGAGAGAGAGAGAGAGAGAGAGAGAAGATGGTTATCATTATCTTAAAATCTTTTGTCATTATTTATTCACATATTCCATGTCTGAAACAAAAATTCCCTTATTATGGACACTAAAAATTTTGGTTTTAGACATACGAGAGAGAGAGAGAGAGAGAGAGAGAGAGAGAAGATGGTTATCATTATCTTAAAATCTTTTGTCATTATTTATTCACATATTCCATGTCTGAAACAAAAATTCCCTTATTATGGACACCATAAAATTTTGGTTTTAGACATACGGAGAGAGAGAGAGAGAGAGAGAGAGAGAGAGAGAGAGAGAGAGAGAGAGAGAGAGAGAGAGAGAGAGAGAGAGAGAGAGAGAGATTGGTTATTATTATCTTACAATCTTTTCATTATTTATTCACATATTCCATGTCCGAAACAAAAATTCATTACAAGATATTTCTTGTGGGGGTTACAAAAGAAAAAATCAAAGTTGATATCAGTTGTCGTGGGCAACAGCCACAAAGCTCGCAGTAAAAGGAAAACTTCCCTGAGCCATGCAACGCTCCTCGCTTATATCTAGCCTTTTATGAGGCACTGAATTTCTCTGAAACCCTATACTTCATATTGGGTCAGATGGTTTCCGTGGACACCAATCGTCAAAGGTTCGTCGACATCCACCAAAAGTTAATCCGGTGGTCAAGGTGACCGAATAAATATTTTCACTGGGTTTCCCCGAAATACGTTCATCAGTTTCCAAAACACAGAACCCGTGAGAATATATTACTTCCTCCTACGTTCGCTGACGGAGGTAATGAGCGCCCTAATCTGAAAATCGAAACTTTGCGAAACAAATCTTTGGAAGTTTATAAAATATTGTCGGGTATGGCGCTTAACAATTTATGGCACCGGCCTGAGTTTACCCGCT
Organism: Macrobrachium rosenbergii; assembly: GCF_040412425.1. Lineage (NCBI taxonomy): Eukaryota > Metazoa > Arthropoda > Malacostraca > Decapoda > Palaemonidae > Macrobrachium > Macrobrachium rosenbergii. The sequence goes on from NC_089765.1 coordinate 31,569,318, forward strand.
GGGGAAGCCTACCCTAAGACCCGGTACAACAACAAGAGTAAAGGCAGTATTTTCTATGGCTGTCCGTTAAGTTAAGTATACCTTAGTTTAACCAGACCACTGAGCTGATTAACAGCTCTCCTAGGGCTGGCCCGAAGGATTAGACTTATTTTACGTGGCTACGAACCAATTGGTTCCCTAGCAACGGGACCTACAGCTTATTGCGGAATCCGAACCACATTATATCGAGAAATGAATTTCTATCACCAGAAATACATTCCTCTAATTCTTCATTGGCCGGCCGGAGAGTGCTAGCCGAGAACTATACCGACTCGTCCAACGAGGAACTTATGGCTGTCCGTAGTTACTTCATAAGCGACTTGAACGTCACGAGCATAGGCATACTGTGCTCATGCACTTATTTCTGGGGAACAATCGCTAATCAGAGAAACTAAGCAAAAGACCCTATTCAGTCAAGTTTTATTATTAAATACTGTGACATCACTCCAATCCTTCAGAAAATAAATAAAACAAAAGATTGACCAAAGGTTAATGATTGTCACCGAGGTCTGATGAACTCCACTGTGACACACAACTGGGGTATCTTATGGTGAAAAACAATGTCTTTTTGGCTGATTAACTGTTTCTAGTGCCATACAGTTTAAATGTATTCTAGTCATTACAATGTGGTGGTCTAAGAAAAGATATACATGGGAAAATAAATGAGATACAAGACAAGAAATACATGGGAAAATAAATGAGATACAAGAAAAGAAATACATAGGAAAATAGATACAAAAAATACATGGGAAAATAAATGAGATACAAGAAAAGAAATACATAGGAAAATAAATGAGATAAAAGACAAGAAATACATGGGAAAACAAATGAGATACAAGACAAGAAATACATGGGAAAATAAATGAGATCCAAGAAAAGAAATAAATACATGGAGAAAATAAATGAGATACATAAAAAATTTATATATTATAAATCTCCATAACACCTAACAACCAAACCAGGAGCCTTACAGCTACACAAATTAACCAACTTTCTCCTTTCCAACTTATGATAACAGGTCCCGAAGGTTCTTGGGTACAGCAGTATCCAAATAGGAAACAATCTTATATACATATTATATGTAATATATATACACACATATACACACAGATATACACACATAAACATAGGAAACAATCTTATATACATATTATATGTAATATATATACACATATACACACACATATATATATATATGTATGTATGTATAGATATATATATATATAATTTTTCATTAGCTATACTGACCTCTTAGCTTCTCGATATCCTAACACGTTTCGGATTGGCTCATAAAATTTTTCAATTATCTGGCTATACTTCAGAATGCTACTGAAAATTAAAGTTTTTTTTTATTACCTTTAACACGTTTCAAACATTGGCTATACATATATAAGTTTGTAATTATCTGGTATTACATTATATTGTATATATTATATATACAGTGAAAAATTAATGTATATGTTTTTTCATTTGTTTCCCACTTTGATTTGTCTTAAAAAATTTTTTAAGACTCGTAGTTAACAGCGTATCCAAACATGGTGAGGTATTATATATATATATATATGCATGTTTGTAATATATATGTATATTACACATATATTGTATATATTATATATATACATATAGTGTATGCATAAATATTTGTATATATATGTGTGCGGGACTTTGTCATTTGTTTCCCACTTTGATTTGTCTAAAAAAAATTTTTGGGGAAATCGTGAAGAGTCGTTTTAGTCTTGATACAATAATCAAATTGCGAATATTGCACTGACCATTGTCACGACTTTTCTAGGGAACCACCCACAAAAAACAGTAAGTAGATGACCTCTAAAACCAGTAGGTTTTCCCGCGTAAACAAAGTTATGACAATCACTTACGCTGCTAAAGGAAAACGAATATGCAAGGAATTTTCTCTCATTTGCTTTAGCTGTAGGGACAGTAAAACAGTCCTCTACCTCGGACTGCAGCTACAGGACTGTTGATTGCAAAAAAAAAAAAAAAAAAATATTTTGATGGTTTCATCTGAAATTCTTCCTCAAAATAGAAATATATATATATATATATATATATATATATATATATATATATATATATATATATATATATATATATATATATATATATATATATATATATATATATATATATATATATATATATATATATATATATATGTGTGTGTGTATATATGTTCTTAAAGAATTTAATGAATTTCAGTTTGTGCCTTAATTTCAACTAAATAAAAGCTTTTAGCAGAAGGAACGAAAATCTAAACGACCTTTCAACAGACAAACAAGCAACAGAATTACCTAAGGATATAAGTACTGGGAGAATATTCACCTGCCCTGTTAAGTACAAAGAACCCTCCCCGCACCACACAAACACGCACAGCTCGCTCCTTCTCTCTCTCTCTCTCTCTCTCTCTCTCTCTCTCTCTCTCTCTCTCTCTCTCTCTCTCTCTTTTAGGTCCCTACTTTCACTGCACCTTCTGCTAACAAGCTCTGGATCCCAGCTTTAGGCTCAGGAGTCCAAAAGAAGCCTTATTTCTTGGGCCTCGGGTGGCTTCGATTTACGAAAAGCTCATTGAACGTAGGTAGGGGAAAAAGGCATCCAGGGGTCGGCAAGGACGTGAATGAAAAGTGGGAGAAGCGGAAAGAGAGCGAGTGGGAAGCTAGTCGTTTCAAAGTTGAAACTTTACGCGCGAAACCGAGTGCTAAGCCCCCTTTGTGTTTTCGTTTAGTGTTTCACTTAGCACTGGAGAACTATCACAAAGTGTCCGAAGTTCTAAGTCTTTTAAACAATTACTGAAGGTGTACGTTAGTATGCTCTGCTATTCTTTCAAACTTAACAGAAAAATACCCGGGATTTCTGATGACTTGAAACAAATTTTTAATTAAATACAGCCAGAATGAAACCAGTAAAATCGTTATACAACTAATAACGAACTTAGCAACTTCTTCGCAAAGTGAGTTGGCGAGTTGTTACTGGAACCCCTCGCTCGTGGCGGCCAGCCCTCCTACGGAAAGCGAAAGTTTCTTAGTTTATTCCCGATTTGGATATAAGACTTGTAGAGATACATGTACAAAAATCGTGTGAGGAATTCGAGAAGCGGAGACGTCAATGTGACTATTAAAATTATTTACCTACAAACGCTCGCGCGCGCGCACACACACACAGTATATAATACATAGATTATATATAATATATATATATATATATATATATATATATATATATATATATATATATATATATATATATATATATATATATATATATATATACACACACACACACAGTTACAAACAAAGAGGTCAATCTATACGCATGACGAACTGGAATCTCCCATTAATCGCCTTCTTGGTGTTTGTCAACAAATGGCTGTGAACAGCAGTGGCATTAACCATAACAAAACTAAGCAAAGCAGATGCCTTAGGCTCTTTACTGACTCTTGTCTCTTCCAAGGCCAGGAATAGAGTCCAAGGTCAAGGTTAGACAAACTGTCGTGATCATCGACTTATCCATAACAAGTCATAAAGGATTACGTAGTACATTTAAAAGACAATTTTCGCAGTTTTTGTTCTTGAATGCGCGCACAAATACAAGAAAAGCATGCAGTATACGGACACACAACAACACAAATGTCCAGTCAATGAAGGCACTGAATGCCTCTGCCAATCTGGTTCTTTGAAACTCTACCAATGACGTTTCATGAAATCAGTCTTCATTCAGTTTTATCCTCAACTTTTCCCTGTAGAAAACTGAGAATAATGTTCTTAGATCACTTGGAAAAATATTTTTATGTATCAGAGAAGTATGATCGTATTTTAATTATGTTGGTTGTAATTACTTACAAGCTTCATAGAAACAACTTTTGAAAATATAATTAACTAAAATGCAACTTTGGTACATGAGTACTTATACTGATGACCATTATGTGAGAGAGAGAGAGAGAGAGAGAGAGAGAGAGAGAGAGAGAGAGAGAGAGAGAGAGAGACCAACAGCAAAGATCCACCAAAGAGGACAATGATGGCCCAACTAATCTAAACAGTTAAGAACTGAATAAAAAGATGCAAGCGCCTGACTGAAGCAATACTCAGAAAAGCCTGGCAATGTTTTCCTAAAAGAGTTATAAGCGCAAATATCCATAAACTTCACACACAAGCACCATCCAACCACATTGGCGCACGCTAAAGTTCCGACCATAAATTGATACAATCAAACGGCCAGGCCGTGCATATCCAGCACCATGACAAATGGATAACCTGGAGCATTGGATTTGCGACGCCACTCCACACGGCCAGAATCTATCTTCATAGAATGGTTCAATCAGGCAGTTGTAGCAGCTCAAGGGAAATACATTTCGAAATACACCAATGCTGCTATGGACGAGTAACGCGGATGAGCTCGGGGGCGAGCGCAAACGCACAATGCCCCACAAATAAATTTTCGGCAGGACTACAACCAATAAATTGTCGGCAAGTTATGTTCACAATCTCTAACACCCACAAGTGAGTATATGTCTACGCAGATGAAAGTTAATTCATTTTCCAAGGTATTCACACGCGGGAGAGGAAAAATGACCAAAAATGTAAACATTATTTTACAAAATTCAAGACAAGACTCATGAAGATCCAAGCTGGAATGAAAATCTTAATAATAAGTAGATTCCAAATGAGAGGACTGATGAAAAGAAGAAAATAACTCGAGCAGAATTCCTAATAAAGAACAGAGCGCAAATACGCCATAAAACTCTTGGTAACAAATTTTATGGTGGATGTAAGCAGTAGGCTACTGACAGGGAGCACTATAATATTTCATTCTTTCATGCAACAAAATGGTTCGTCAGTTCTTCAGTGGAACAGTAAATTGTCTCATTTCATAACATTTAAATTTTCCTTCATGCTCAAGACTATTATCTAAACAAAGCCTATTATCCTTTATCTTCTAAAACGAGAGTCGTCTTAAAACTAAATGAACTGTTTGGTAATTTTCCTCGGCAACACGAAAGGTGTTTAATAATAGCAACAATATATATAATAATAATGAATCGATATCTTATTTCAAGTACATACTAAAAATTTCGTTATCCTTGAAAGACTGTGACACTTCAATAAAGGAAGATAAGGAAAAAAGTAAAAATAACAATATTTCAAGTGCTATAAATATCACCTACTAGCGTGTAAACAAACCTAATACGAGGTGTACCATTCAGATCAGCCCTAACTGTCTTGATTATTTTTCTTTGTACCCGTCTGCGTTTGGTATGATATGAACACGTGTGGGCGCGTGTTTTTGTGGGAACTATGACTTCTCTAAATAGCAAGCTTATCAAATTATGCAAAGTAAACGGTGATTTAGCATTTAGTATACACAAAATATCAGAAGCCTCTCTCTCTCTCTCTCTCTCTCTCTCTCTCTCTCTCTCTCTCTCTCTCTCAGTGCAATAGGTTCTTATGAATACTTGGTGTTACTCGGCCGTAACTCCAACGTAAACAACTGTGACAATGGTAGTTGAAGCATGTGTTAACCTCCCATTCCAAGGTTACGAAGACTGCAGCCATGAGTGCATGTCTGTGCGAGGATATTAATAGCCAGAGGAAGAGTGAGATAGGAAAGACAGACTGATTTTATGAACGACACAAATATAGCTGCCAAATGTCATATTCAGAAGCAAAAGCAAAGCATCCATGACACCATCGAACTGCATGATGAAACTTCATCAAAGATAACTTCGAGCTAACCTGGCCACTTCATCTCTTATAAAGATAACGACAAAAATATAAGCCGTTGAAAGTTTCCTCTATCATTCTTTGACCTAAAATCGCGAGCACACACACACACGCACACGCACGCACGCACACACAAGTTCTCTTATTGAATTTGGAGATGAGAGGTGGCCATAAATCATGCTTGAGTAATGGGGGTTAAGAAGACGGAGGGGAGCCGGAGGAAGGGCGGTTGCAAGAGTGGGTTGAGGGGTCTGCCTAGCAGTTGCTAGAGACAACGACAAGGCCATCATGTTGCACTCCATCTGACTGTGCCTTCTGACACAAGGGAATCCCAAAGAGATCGAGATAAAAGGACATTTCTTTACCCTGTCTGATTAAAAATATGGCATTATGAAAAGGTATTCCCAGGGAAACAACTTTACAAATATTTCATATCCATTTCAAGACCTATTTTGATTTGAATAGCACTGTAAAGATGTAGATGGATACACAGAGACAAGGAAAATTTAAAGTAATTTCATAAGCAAGAAAGCGCGCAATCTCGAACACATATGTACTTTGAAATGCTATACTGTATTGCGAAGATGGTTCCAAAAATGTGAAATTTTTTAGCATCATAATATGACAGAAAAAACCCCAAGAAAGATGGGCCTCACAAACATAAAACTGAAATAATAAAAGGTCAAACAAAAGCAAAAAAGGTAAGGATCAGACTCACACTATAAACTTAAGAGCTAAAGCCACTAAGGGATAATAGCGTTTTAAAGAGCTGCCAGTGCTGTTAAGAACGTGACATTATGACTTCCGGGTCATAAGGTGAATGAAGTGGTTTTTTAATCTTACTTTACGAAAGTCTGACAAGGAGTCCATGATTCCAAACATGGGAGTTTCGCATAATTTCGTTTTAAAATTCTGCCCTGTTAGCTCCTTCAAATACCTTTTAGCGAATTTATTTTGTACCATGGAGGAAAAAGGAACACAGTGGCTAACTACAAAAGAGACCAGCCTGCAGCACAGCCTGCAGCAGAGTCAAAACGCACCAAAATAATCTAGACTAAAATTGTTCACCAAAATTCGACAACGTATTATGCAATGCCTAAAAATCAACTCGCAATGTAAACAAATCACAAAACGAAACTGCCCGTAAAAGAAAGGCAATTAAAAGCTATCCATCCATCGTCGCACAATCCCAGCAAACTACCCCATTATCCAATTACCCGAAACGATTAACACTCCAATATCTAAAATACCGTCTGTTATCACGATTTTAGAAGGATTCTGTAGACTGAAATGATCATTTCCGTCAGAATGGCTAGTCCATCAGCATGCATAATGAACCCAACTAAAAAGTAGATATGGGCAACAACCTATGCACGTTGAATCCGATCCAGAAAACGATGGTGCATTAGTGGTTGCATTCAACGCCCTCGTTGCGTGCTAGAATTTGTATAACGGAATTGAAAATAAGACTATAAGGAAGAGAACGGATCGAACTGAAGCATACATAAATACAATAAGCATATATATATATATATATATATATATATATATATATATATATATATATATATATATATATATATATACGGATATACAATATATATAATGTACAGATATAGATATAAAGATACATATGTATATATACATATATATAAACAAGCAACTGTGTGCGCGCATGTAGATTTCAATGACATTCACCAATAAAAATCATCGCAACACAAACACTGTATTCAGGAACAAGCCTGCGTAGATATCCTCCAATTTAAGAAAATAAAACTAAATAATGTAAAAATTCATATTTAAATTTAACAAATTCCCAGACATTCGTCTCACACACACACAGAGGTAAACGTCGAACTTGCCATTTCAATTATTCTTCTGTCCTACAATATACCTCTATCAAATTGTAAGGTATAGTTGTTATGAACAATTCACATTTCAAAGCCATTACCTAATGCTTTTCGGCACGCATGCAAGTCACATACGGAAGGGAAACGCCTACCTATCCTCAAAAATACGTCAGTATTCAAGCTTAAGCCTTGGCAACAATCCTACACCTATGCATGAAGAGGGGAAAATTACTGTATTATCTCAATTCCGAGAGCACCCCTTTTTCGTTTTTACTATTAGATATCTTCTTATTTAATATAAACTATTATGAAAGATATAAACCACGTTCCTAAAGGATAATAATGTGAAAATTATAATCTTACTGTTTAGTGAAGTACACACATCTTTCACATGTTTTATATATAAAACACTATCATTTTGCTAAGAACACATTGCATTAGTTTTATCATAAATAAGAGTGGTCGTGGTCTTAAAAAACTAACTATTGAAATATACAAAAGAATACTATACTGATGGGCATTATGAAAATTTTAGAAAAAAAATTTCCTTCAGCAAACATCGTCTCCAAAATTAGGAACTTCGAATTACGTCATTTCTAAGACCTGGAACCCGCTAAACCCGTTTGATACGTGAAACAACAAAATCACCTACGAAATTGAACCGCTTTTCCCAGAGAAGCAAAACTTTCCTCTGCTGATTGCATTGAAGGCTTTCAAAAGGTAAAACAGAAAAATGAAAAAAAATCAGGTACCAATGTATAAGAGTAAAGAAAAATAGTATTAACCTGTATTGACTAGATTTATACTATTGTGTGAACTCTGCCGAAACCAGTTTAACTGGTTAGAAGTTCCCACGATGGCCACAGGAGGAATAAAAAAAAAGTAAAAAAATATAGTCGTCTGACGTATTCAGTGTCAGATAATAGCTGGCACACAGTATCTAACGCAGTATTTCTTCGTATGTATGTATGTGTATGTATCTACATATGCATATATTATATATGTATGTACAGTATGTGTGTCTACATATATATGTCTATATATAATTATATATAATATATATACAGTATGTGTGTGTATTATATATGTATATAAATATTACTTATTTATTTATTTATTAAAAAACAGCTTAAGGACGTCATACTTTGAGTTTTACTTGGCTATAAATCTGAACCCGTTAGCACAGTCACTAGTACTGAGCCTAAGCAAATTCACCAAGAGCATAGTACAGATGTAGGCAGGTACAGATTACTCTCAGGATTAAAATGACTCGTCAATATCTCACACTATACTACAATAGAGTCAATCATATGACAAATGTTTCAAGTACTTTTAAATCATTTACACTGGATCAAAATACCTATCCGATGAGCCTGACGAATTAACACTCAAAAATCTTGCTATTTCACTTCGTGATTTCATCACATAAAGTAAGACTTTCGCTTATTCTGTTATGCCTAAGAGGGACTTCGTCGTCATAAATGTTTAACATTTGGCCAATTCAGGGATAGTATTTAAGTAAACTGCAGTTAAATATACATTGTTCTAAGTATTTATAATCTGCAATCCTAATGGATTAACGAAGTAACTTTCAAGATGATGACAAAGGAATTTGAAACTACATTTCCTCACAGTCATGTTGTCAAGTTTGGGGACTTTCATAGCTCAAGTATAGTACCAGCTGGAAACAATAGGATTAGAGTATCATCAGATCAGCAAAGACTTTCTTACTGCAATTGTCATAACTGGGTAACGGTGGTATGGAAGGCGGGGCTTCTTTGGCTCTGGTAGTTGTGCTCTCATTTCCTTTTAAAACAAACTATTTTGAGCACAGGCACAACAGACTTGGGATCTTGCTTTCAATCATTTTAAATATGGAAATTCGTGAAATATAAGCATATTTGCTGTCAAATGAATACCGATTAGTGCAAGGGTGGTCGAAGAAATAAATCAAAAGTAAAACAAAAAGTATCCGAGTTTGCTTTTCAGAACCCTCGGCTATTTTGCAAGTATCAAGACCATAAGAAAAATAAGCTTTTTTTTTATTTCATTTCAGTACATAGAGATTAATTACTAATATACATTAGTAGACTGAATGTAAAATACTGACAATCCCACGCAACAGTCATACCATAAAAAAAAAATAAATGCTTGAAGGCCACTAGCCCAGGACTCCCCAAACGTTACCTTCATCTGCTGACCCAATTCCTGAGGATGGCAACTCCTTGTTCCATGCAGTCACAACGGGAACTGAGAATCATCACAGGAAGATGAAAGACAGTATAGTCGAAGCGCTCAAAAACATCACTATCATCTCAACTGGAGAATGATTTCAGTTCATATGGATATGGATGAATATATGAACAACAGTCGCATGGACGCCAATGTTGCATGAGCAACAAACATAAGAGATTGTAACAGCAGCTGCACGCTCAGTATGCTCATTGTCATCAGCAAAGAGCAAGAGTGTTAGAGGATGGTTGCCATTTGATCCAGTGTGTGGCTCCACCTGTTACCACTGATGCTTAGTGCATTTAACAACAAACCTTCCTCGACATTTTAATCGGGTTCTTTAGTGTGAGTGTCCGAAAGGGGTCTAGAAAGGCGGGAATTTGTTATGCTTTTATCAATATATACAAGAAAATATATATCTTATGTACAACCCTCTCATATAATGGCGTTGGACTAAATTTAATTTTATAATGCACTTATGGGCTGCATTAAATATAATTTTAAACACGTTAGTATTTTTATTAGTTTATTTTTATGAGAAATTGAGGACTCTCTGAAGCCGAAGGGCGTGTCACGGATCTGATCAGGGGAGTGATGTGCACCTAAGGTCAAGTCACTCGAGAGTGATGTTTACCAAGGTTCAAGTTACTCTAGAGTAGTCTGGACCTGCTACTCAGGTAACCTCAGACAGCCAAGAAGCAAGAACTCCTCAAAGTGGGAATGTCACTAAAGTTAATTTCTTCCATAATTACTACTGGTCATGAAAATTAATGTTAAGGAAAAGCTGAAACACTGACACTCACTCACCATTTAAAATTTGTTTCTTTGTTACCTAGGTGTTGAAAAAATCGTGACTGACTGTCGGGCGTTGTGTAAGTTAAACAAAATAAGACCATGCTACTGAAAACAGCCAACAAAGTGAATAAGTGAAACGAATCAAGAACATTAATATACAAATATCAACGTTAAAATAGAATGCCTTGGCAATATTCTAATTTCCAGGCACATAACTTTAATTGAATACCAAAATCAGTTTCCAATAACGCTATGCGAAGACCTAGGGCTAATTTAAAATTATTTTTCATATATCTTTCACATATAAAATACCATACTAATTCGTGCCAAAAGTTATATTCAAATAACAAACAATTAAAAAAGTCTATGAAAGACTCCCAATCAAAAATGTATTAAATTATTTAACAACTCCCAGTCCCATCAGTACAGAATATAATTATTAGGAAAATCTGATAGATTCTTTTCGGAAAATTCGAATAAATATATCAAGACCCAATCGCATAGATCGTCAAGAAGACAAATAAAAAGGTTATTATACAATTGTATTTTCTTTAACGAACTAGAGGATATTTTTGCTTGAGTAACCAGTCAGGAATGAAACACGATTTATTACAAAATCTCGGACAGAAAGACGAATAATGACCGGACAGTCTTTTAACTTACAGGTTCCAGGGATGAATTTGTCTTCTAAAGATACGAGTATAAACAAACCTGCTTATAACCCTAATTACAAATTCAGAAGCTACAAACTGTACTATGGGCAGCCGACTATTCAAATTATGGAAACTTAATCATCTATAATAATAAAATCCGAGTGGATCTGACATAGTCTGTCCTCCCTAGGGTGACAACCCACCCCCTGCAGACCGGTTTGTCCGCCCCGGGTGAGGGCGTGGTATGTAGGGGAACGCGAGGGTAGGGGAGACACCCACCCCCTTCCTGCAAATCTGTTTGTCCGCCCCGGGTGGGGGCGGGGTAGGCAGGGGATCGGGAGGGTAGGGAGATAGCAGCGCAGAGTTCCGCAACAAGCTCGTAAAATAAATAGAAGACGTCAATCCTTCATAAATGAAAAGCACCAATGACCAATGATATGTGAAGCAAGACAATGTCAACTCAATATATTACACAGCAAAATGTTCAGAAACAATAATAACTTACACGACAGAATATACACCAGAGCAAGTTCTCGCATGCACTAACGCTGCTACCACCAACTTCCCGGCAGCTCGGAAGAAATATAACAAAGGACAAAGTATCCTCAAGATAAATCTTCAATTTCTTTTTTCAAAAAAGTCAGTGAAGACACGATTATCCGGGAAACGAGTATAAAGAAAACTTTTTTGACTCTCCGAAAGTTAGGCAGAAACACACCTACCCAGCTGGAATATCTCTTTTTGAGAGAGAGAGAGAGAGAGAGAGAGAGAGAGAGAGAGAGAGAGAGAGAGAGAGAGAGAGAGAGATATTTGCAAGATATCTGGGGATTTAAACAATTCCATGTTTCCTTATCATCTGTCTGTTTCAACATTATATACATATACATAATACATACATACATACATACACACATATATATATATATATATATATATATATATATATATATATATATATATATATATATATATATATATATATATGCACAATATATAACAGACCGTTTTGCTTTTGAGGTGTTGTTCTGAAAGGTGGGGATTCGGCATCACAAAGCGCTAACATTTTCAAAGGTAAAGATTTAAAGTAACTTCATCTCATAAAAGAGCCCTCCACGCTACGGAATTCATAGGAATGTGTACGTCAAGAATCACAGTACTCGAAACACAAGTATACTGTCATTCCAGTAAAACAGTAACGTTAGAGGAAATCAAGTAAATGAAAAGGGAAAAATACAACTCAACCCGGAAAGAAGCAACTGACCAATCACAAACATTAAGTCATTATATATATATATATTTGATAAAAAATGGAAGAAGGGAGAGAATTCTGAAGCAAGGAGGGGTCACGGAACCATGTGCGTAATCTGAGGATTTCTGATTTTCAAAGAAAGATGGGGGAACTGTTGCCTGGTGGCAGCTACAACGCCTTCTGTGCGAAGGAAACCCTCCTGAAGCTTAAGAGACAAATGGCCGAAATAGAACTAGTACAAAATGACAAGTTTGGCAACCTCACAGCAGAAAATAGCAGGATATATAGTGGTATTCAATAGGGTCACTGATTGACAAACTGAGTCTGATTCCATCCTCCAAGAGGAGAAACAAAAGAATAAACGGCCTAAAAGTGCGTTATCTTCCTAACATGGAAAGAGAATTAGAGATACTGATCTCTGCCAAGTTACGGGATACGTATCCGGGTAAACTTAAAATTTAAGTCACTACATGAAAATAATAAAGAAAAATTAAAGACTGAGAACTAACAACACATAATGGCTGAAAGATTAGAGAACCAATACGGAGGGCTGAATCACTGGCAAAAGCGTGGGCATAAGTAAACTACAGGTCACTACAATGGGCTAGATGTTAAGTATACCTTAGTTTTACCAGACCACTGAGCTGATTAACAGGTCTCCTAGGGCTGGCCCTGAAGGATTAGACTTATTGTACGTGGCTAAGAACCAATGGGCTAGAACAACGGAAGGCAGTTGGTGCTAACGCATCTTCAGTAAACAAAAACAGTTAGCTACACATATAGAAATGACTTGAGAAACAGCAAACCCCTGATCTCAAAGTTTTAATCTGAACGCTTAATCCCAAATTGTTGAATGTCTTACAGATAACAAAAGTGATAACTAAAGAGACAAACTTTCTCAAGGATGAAGAGACATTAGAAAGATGGCATTGTGCATGTGATCAGAGAGAACAGAGACGGAATACGATGTTTGAGAACATTTGAGAGCATGATTTGGTAATAAACTGAGCTGTAAAATCATTTGAAATAATAAACTGCAGAATACACAGAATACATATTATACTATATATATATATATATATATATATATATATATATATATATATATATATATATATATATATATATATATATATATATATATATATATATATATACCAGGCAGGCCATCAAATAGCAAAATACAGAATTTTTATCTCCATATATTCGTTCAATTCTATTTCTCGCAACATCGTGAAATTGAGTTTTATTTGTAGAAGCAAGTCTCCATCGCAATTTTCAATACATCCAACACAACAATTGAAAATAACAAATTCACGTGACAATACACCCTACAAAGCCAATTTTCTTTTCATGTTTTTATGTTTAGTTCACATTCCAGAGCGCACACTGCTGGCTTGGCGTGCGCCCCACACACACACTCATGAATACATACATACATTCATACATACAGTACATACATACATACATACAATATAAATATGCATATATGCATGTGTGTTTGTGCATGTGCATGTACAGTATATAATATTGACCAGAATCAATGTTGCAAACCATGCTGATCGAACGTGCTACCGTAGATACACAGAATACAGTGTATTAACTGTAGCTTACAACTGTTGTATTTATTAAAAATGACAAACTCATTTCTGTTACCATTGCATGCAAATGCCTCTGTTTTTATATTTGGTCCAAACTTACAAGCAGTCAAAATCGGAATTATATAGAGATTTTTTATTCTTCCAATGTTATATACGAAAAGAAATTAAAGGCAACATTTTTCTTTTAAATTAATGCTAATTCGGATATACTGCTCCTAGTTAAACCACTGAAGTAATGAAGTTATTGGGATAACTTGGGTCTGAATCATATTTGCCTAATAATTTTAATAAGGTTACAAAAACTGAAGCTGATTAAATGAAGCTTTACCTGTGAACATGCTGAAGAACAAAAACTGAAAGAGTAAGGTATTAAAACATGAATGACACAGCAAAACAAAAGACAGCAAGTAAGATAATAAAAGTTTGTAAACTGAGCAGTTTTGATAAAATTAAAGAGTATTAAGGAAAGACTGATGAGTAAGAAAGATATCTTCTCAGGGGATCTGGGAGCAAGGAGAGGGTAACAAGGAAACTGCTGACCTGATAATGCAATAAATACCAAAACGGAATTGCATTAGCATCAAGGATGTGAAGGAACACGTTCATCCTATGGTGAATGTCCGGTGACTGGACAGAGACAAGCTACGGAGAAAACTTTCGAGACATTTACGTAACAACTCTGGGGTTTTGATGAATTTTCTAAAAGGGCTTCAGCTTTGAGGGAGCCGTTATAGGTCACCATATCGGGCACTGACCTATCTTGTTTCAACCTGAAGCCACATATTTTTTCGTTAAACAGTTATTTTTTTTAATACTATATCTAACGCTACCATCGATAGTACAGTAGTAGTAGTAGTATTTGTGCATAAGCAATACGCACAAAGGTATCCCACATGACAATAACAAAATGCTAAATAAATGTATCCATGAACTGTCAGATTCACGTTCCATTAGTGTCCACCTTAAATCTACATTAAAACTTACTTTTAAAAAAATGAACACATACTTTACTAACCAACACAATGTCTGAAATAAATACAATAAATACCTTTGTATTTACTATGTATAATGAAAAACTTTTCGCCTTAGTTGGAAAATAAGACAAATATTATTTTTATAGAGATTTCCTAAGTACGGTAAACATTTTGCAACTGAAAGGTGAATATTTCTGAACTGTAGCTTATGCGGATCAAATATGAGTGTCTGCTTTAGAAATTAAACATCAATATTACACACACACACACTCACACAAATATATATATATATATATATATATATATATATATATATATATATATATATATATATATATATATATATATACACACACACACATATATATATATATATATATATATATATATATATATATATATATATATATATATATATATATATATATATATATATATGACTTTTATCACATCACCGTGATTCATATACAAGCATTAAGCTACAAACGTCCTTTAATATCAATTCTCTCTAACTCGAAAATAATATATTTTTATATATGTTACCGAAGGGAATTTTTTAGTTGATAATAAGTTCGTCGTCCCGTGGGCCTCACTTGTTGGCCGTGTGGGTAAAGGCGTCACTGTAGTCCTTAGTTCTTGTCTTTCGCGACGACGAATTTATTATCAACTAAAAATTCCCCTTCGGTAACATATATGAAAATATATTATTTCGAGGTAGAGCGAATTGGATATTAAAGGACGTCTGTAGCAATGCGATATATATATATATATATATATATATATATATATATATATATATATATATATATATATATATATAATCATTAACCCGTTTCCCTTAACAGGAGATGACAATCAAGAAAAGACTAGACTGCTCACTGCCATATTCATACTTAAACGACTGAAGCATATACGTACACAAAAGACTCATTAGTATCGCGTCAAAACCCCTATCCACAGCCGGCCATTCACCTCTTACTTTGCACGCATTCTCTCTTCCCGGATATTAGGCTTTTCCTTTCTAACTCGTACTTTATTCAATCTATCTCGCACTTTTTAAAACATCCCTCTCCTCCTCCCATCTAATATACAGTACACGCGCACACACACACGGGCGCATTATTATATATATATATATATATATATATATATATATATATATATATATATATATATATATATATATATGCACACTAACGGTTAAACAAGCACAATGGTGATAGAGAATGAAGTCTTTTGAAACAGCGGAGTTCAATTCAAAAGTTCAAGTCACTGCCTTAGGAATTTCAATCTGACCTTTGATGAAGTCTTCCCAGTAGTCCTAGTCCCAAGATCTTCGTTCATCTACAGATTTTCAATTCTGATAAAGGGTTCGGGCTTTAATAACGCTTCATTGAACCGAAAGAGGTAAAATTAAGCTCCTCTGCGTTTCATTTTCTTCACATGAGATACAAATTAGAAGGTCCACTGTGACAAGGTATATTTTCACGAAGTAAGGGAACATATCTTTTAACATGATTAAGATGTTAGCCCTCACCATGCGCACGGGTACAAATAAGAATTCATTACTTTGGCAATGGTGTGCCAAAACAGGTCTTGCAGTGAAAAATTGTCATAAGGATAAGACAAAACGGAAGATGTCCTTTTAAAAGGATGTACCATCTTCTGGCTTAAAAGAGTAGGACAGACAGAGTATGGAAAGAGCAGGCTAGGAGAAAAAAAGACTGAAGGAAGAGAGAACGAGAGGGACAGAGAGAGACAGTGAGAGAGGTGAAGCTTAGGGGGAAGCCGACCTACTTTGGATGAAATTTCTTCGCCCGACTTGATACAACTGTGTGAATGCAAAAAGCGAACGGAACATGAACTACTGTCGTGTTTCTTTACGAAACCGCTTCCTTTTAACTACATACGACTCTTCAGAAGAACTCTGAGTGTACTTGCGTAAATACTGTGTGTTCGTGGAAAGGGAGAGAAAGAGACTGTCATGAGGAATGGAGACGTGAACTTCGCAAGAAAAACCAAGAGACATTTCGAGTGCTAGTAAATGATGCGCGGAATACGTGACCTATCTCTATCAATCTGTACCATGTGTTCGCTTGACCTTTCCTCTCCCAATCTTGATTCCTAATTTGGCGCTTAACGCCATGCCCCCGACAGACTCCAGTGAAGCCCCAACCCTACCCTAGGGGCAAATCCGTCTTAAAACACGCCTTTATTTCTCCATCAATGTGCTGATCTCCTTTAGCACCTCCGGATCAAACCCAAGAAACGAAATGACGGCGGTCGGTAAGAAACGAACAGTAGTTTCACAGCCTCCGGGCAAGGCAGTTGTAAATACCTTCACCTGATAATTTGTTACACTGGACGAACAGCCATCCACATAAAAACATTTACAAGAATACATGTCCAGTCACTCTCTCTCTCTCTCTCTCTCTCTCAAAAGAAGAAAAAATGATCACGGGAAAAATATTTACGTATAAACACATTCTGTGTATCTATTTCTGTAAGTATATATATTATCACTTTTGTATATGATTCATTTATCATATATATTACCACTGGTGAAAATATAAGGTATATGATATTATATATGATTATTATCACAAGTACATGATTCATTTATCACTTCGTCAATGGTTGAAAAATAAGAAAAGAGACCGGTTTCGAGGACCTCAAGCCATTGACGAGTCCTTCTCAATGGCTTTAAAGTCGAAACCGGTCAGGTAATGTTTTCTTATTTTTCATCTGTATATATATATATATATATATATATATATATATATATATATATATATATATATATATATATATATATATATACAGTAGTATTATCTGGTTCTGTTTAAGAGTATTATTATTATATTATTATTATTATTATTATTATTATTATTATTATTATTATGTCTGGATGATGCCGATAAAACCTTTTTGTAAATCTGAGTGACAGGTTGGATTAGGATGAAAGAATTAACCAGTGCAGAGTAAGTGATAAAAGCCAGTGACCGTTTTCTATGGTTGGAATTACAATGATAAAGAATGACACGCATTTTTGTTTAATGTTTGGTAGTGTGTGACAAAAGGCAAGCACACACACAATCATATACATATGTGTGCGTGTGTGTGTTTCCATACATTACAAATCATCATAGAAAAATGCATGTCATACTTTAACATTATAATTCCAACCACAGAAAACGGTCACTTGTCTACCCCACTTACTCATCACTGGATAATTCTTTCAACTTAATATAATGTCATCAGAATAGCTATGCAGATTAATAATAATAATAATAATAATAATAATAATAATAATAATAAAAAATAATAATAAAACAGGTCATCCAACAGAAAGTCAGACACTTCAACCTCCGCCTAACTGCTCCTTAACAGAACCAGATAAAACTATACTCCACATCGAGTGACTAAGAAGTCGGACACATTAATGTGGGTGGCCACTAATTGAATTCAAAGTTAGAGGGTAACATATCGAATCCCGACATCATCCTCTCTCTCTATAGCAAAGTCAGACGCCTAGGCTCTTTACGGGTATCCTAATACAAGTTGTGCATTTATATTCGGAAGGGGAATAGCTGCAACCTATGAACAGGTGATAAGGAAGCGATCTGGAAATACCCGTCATGTGCTTTAAATAAACGAACATTAGTTTTTAATAAACTGAAAACAACGCCGAATAAGTATAAGCTAGAGAGAGAGAGAGAGAGAGAGAGAGAGAGAGAGAGAGAGAGAGAGAGAGAGAGAGAGAGCAATTACCATACCATAAATAAGAAAGGTCTTCAAGAAGTAGTGAGGAAAATCAGTAACTTGACCACAAGCGCCTTGAATGCATCACATTCTTAAAATCGATCGCCCATAAAACTAACTGACAACAGAAGCCATGCATAGTGGGGGAACACGCAAAAATTTCAACGCCCACGCCTTTAGAGGAATGAATGCACCTTGAATCTGAGACTACGCAACAAAGAAGTTTATTTTTATTGTACTGAGTGGTGAAGACACATCCATAAGAGGTCACTTGGAGATCTCCCATAACAAATAAACCGTACATCATTGACCTTTCGGCCTCCCTCACCAACCCAACCGCGCAAACATCTCCACTGATTCTTCTCAGAAACCGTAAACACATTTCCCAACAGGGTATACTATACCAAGATCATCTCGCAAACAAAAGCAAACACTGTGCCTCTGCTGTCTACTCAAGACACTTGAAGACGAGCACCACCCGTCCTTCCTTCCCCTCTTTTCCTCCTCCTCCTACAAACTCTCGCCAGACCTCCCTCGCCCTCAGGGCACCACGATAACAATGTCCACATCGACAAAGAAATATAAAGCGCCAAAAGAGATCCATGCGACATATATCAAAATAGACCTCAAGCTTCGACGGTGTGAGACCAACTCGGAAAAAAGAGGTCGCAAAAAGCAGGGGAGGCTACGACTTGAGAACCATCAACCCTCTGGACATGTTTTACTAAGATATCGACGACAAGGTACTGGCACCCCTCAGCGAGGATAAGTATGTGGCACTTCTCTCACGTGGCCTGTGGTGCCAACAGAATACTACAGTGGCTCTTGACCCTGGTGAGCCAAATTGGTCTCAAGGGCCCTTAGATTTGAGGGGTCAAAGGCACGTACTCATTCCTTCAACTCAGGGAGGAAGAGGAGGAATGAGCGAGGGTGAGAGGCGGCGAAAAAGGGGTAGGTAGAGGTGGCCCACGTTCAATAATATCATCGATTACCATCACTAGCGTGAACTGAAGATTTCCTCGAACGAAATCGGAAACTGAAGACTTCCTGTCCATCAGGCATAGAAGATGACAAATTAGCATGAAGATTTGCATGTGCTGAACTCCCTCTGATAAGCTTCTTATCTAAGACACATAAACCCAATATTCGGTTTCGCTCTACGGACCCCTAAACAAGATTCTTCTGACGTAGGATTATACGGCAACCAAGGAAAATATGTGACACCTGTATAACCTATATAAGGCACTCAATCAATAGTTTTCCATTCAAAGTAAAGTAACAAAGTTATTTGAATTTTCGATATACAGTACATTAACTATTTTCCTATAAGATTAAATGGTATCAATATTAACTCGGTAAGAATCCTCTGAATTCAAATTACAGCCTAATGAATAAAATTACAATTTCCGTTTCGTGGCCTTCATTAATACTGCAGGCTGAACAGCCGCCTTACTTTCATGAAACTGAAAGAATAGACCCTTCAAATTATAAATGTATGTATGTATATGCGTGTGATTAGTATAAATGGCACGAACATTCCTTCTACACATGTACTTTAAGTTTACGTGCGTAATAGTTTTTTAAAGCCTACGAGTAAGTTACACAGCTTCAGAGATAATAAATACATAAGTTTAACTTGTACATCAGACTTGTAAATTATTATAAAAAGAACATGGAATCTGGAATGATAAACACTAAAACATTTCGAATTTCCGGAACTGGGTCCGCCTAAGAGTTCCTAATCCCATATAAGCAATAAAAACGAAAGCAAGATCCAACCATCTCAAAAAAAAAAAAAAATGAGAAAGAAAGTTGTAGTCCGCTTATCCAGTAGGATGGATTTTTAACCTGAACTTTTGTCCACATTCAGCCCAAAAGTTAAGGTCATCTCAGCGTTGAAGTTTTGGTGCCTCAGCTGATATAGGCTATGCCATTTCTGGCGAATTCCTTCGGATTTTGGTATAGAAATCGGTCTTCAGAAAGTTGTTCTCAAGAGTAATTACTGCTATGGACTCTCTGGTTGTGAATTTCTCCACAAATTGTGATTAATGTTGACAACTTTTAATACGCTATGGAATATTTTCTAATTAGTTAGCGAGAGTTTCATTTTTTGGAGAAACTGTCTACTTTGAGGAGGGGTTAGGGAACACTATGTCTATAATTAATTTTTTTTCACAAGCAAACTTATTAGCATTTTATACTGTGTGTGATTTTACTTTTGTCGGATACGTCAATACGCATAGCGTTCACGCACACTCCATAATTTCCGCGATATGGCCGCCTATCATCGAAATTCAATAACACCGCGTCTGGTAAGTATTTGAATAGGTGATCACCAAGTAATGGCAGGGATCGCAAGCATATAAACTTCATCTCATTAATACTTCTTGGAAACTGGAAGGGTTATATACATCTTCTGGAGCAAACTATATATCCCACTGGTGACGTAGCACTTACCTATTATAATTCCACCCTGGGTGTCAGTTATTCTCAAAGCAGAGTGAATTAGATAATACACGATTTTTGTGGCTTAATATTTGTGAATATACAAAAATATCACGGTATATAAGGCAAAAATTTATATATATATATATATATATATATATATATATATATATATATATATATATATATATATATATATATATATATATATATATATATATATATATATATATATATATATATATATGTATATATATATATATATATATATATATATATATATATATATATATATATATATATATTCTGACCCGCATCATGATCGAACCCTAGGCCAGGGATATAAAGGTCATAAAAGAAGTTGAAACTTAAGTACTTCTGTACCTGAGGTTTTTTTCCTGGATAGGTTGCCGCCTAATTTGTTCACTAGTTACATATAAATACATATAATATATATATATATATATATATATATATATATATATATATATATGTATATGTATATATATATATATATATATATATATATATATATATATATATATATATATATATATGGTTGCAATCACATCCTTACGGTAAGTCTTGTGATGTCTTTTTCCTGCTCTGTGGTCAGTGTTGAACCCGCAACGACTATGTTCATCGAAGCCGACATTTTTCCAGTGAATCATCCAAAAAAAGTACAAGATTTTTTATGCAAACGACTTTTTGTCCAATAATCCATTTTCCCTGAAAGGCAGCGATTGCCAGTTGCAACAAACCATTTTACCTTAGAGGAGGAGACTCTCAATAGGTCATTTCCATTTAACTAGCACTGAAGGACAATCCCTGTGCACAAAGATTCAACAAGCTCGTTCTTATTTTAATGCACATATAGAGACATTGTCTCAAGTCAGCAGACCTGTCATACACCGCTCCATTTTCAGTCTCATTTCTGCATGCATTCTGGCGTTTCCTGGAAACACTCTAGCATTCCTGTCATGCTGTACCCCAAACACTTCCAAGGTCTCTCTTCCCTCGCCCTATTGTCCTGTGTGTGTGTGTGTGTGTGTGTGTGTGTGTGTGTGTGTGTGTGTGTGTGTGTGTGTGTGTGTGCTCTAAAAGAAATATAACTGGTACAAAGACTGTCTTCAATAGAAATATGACATTCTGTCACTGGGTATCTCAATGAGTGTGACTGTTCTGCAAATGTGACGCAAGTGTCACACCGACCCATCAGTATTCACTAAACCTGGGGAAATATCCAAGTACTCATTGGCAGGATGTTGATTTGCTTATAAAAACTACGCCACAAGACACCAAATTCACTAATGTCCTTGAATACCATGCATTCTATGTGTCAAACTTAGATATTATCATGGCCGTATTTCATGTCACTGAAAAGCATTAGGTTAACAATTACAAACAGTTTGCTTATAAACGATGAAGCTTAAAGTTATTTAAAGTTGAAGCTTTGGCACAAAATATGTCTACCACCTTGAAAACTTTGTTAAAATTATTCATTTCAATGCCATCTCTCTTTACTTTCTTATGTAATCTATATCTGAAGAAAAACTGGGAAGAAGAAAAACAACATGGGAAGTATCCTTCTCACTTAGAATTAAATGAAGAATAAAATAGTTTTCATCACAGTTGATAAATGTTTTAACTGATAATAAAAACTGGTTTTCAAATGAAATAAAAAATAAGCCAATATTATGTGATATAATATTAAAAATATTCTTAACCGAGCCCACACTTCGCTATAAAATACAGTACACAAACTCGAACCGTAGCGTATAGGTTACAACACCTTTCAAGTTTAACCTGCCTAGCACTAACAACCTGAGTGACTTCTGACCAACCGCTGGAAAGGATTCAAATTCAATGCTAAAATTTCAATTTTAGAAGGTCATTTTCGGTGAGGATACAAAATACGATATAATTCTGGTAAAGTAAACAAAAGCAGTCAATATTGAACATACAGAACAACTGTCACCAGAAACTCGGGAAGAGTTACGTAATGAAATCCCTCACTGTAAAATAGCACACGTCTCCTCACTTTGCTTTGAAACATATAAGTAGAGAATATAGGATCACCACGTCCCTGGCACAAGAGAAATGAACAAATGTGACCTAAATCAACCCAGGTTGAACAACTCATATCAAATTAACTCTTAACATCGTCATTATACAACACATTTGTGATTCGTGTTAACCAAACCACCAATGAACTATAGTCACTAATGATTAAAATATAAGCATATAAAGACAGTCCATACTCATCCCACCATTAGCTATAGCATTAAGTAAAATAAGACCCGAGATCCTTGAATTTGGACTAAAAAGGCGTGTTATAAGCCAAACACAAGACCTGAAACTGCAAACCCTGCAGAGCAGGTTCAAGCAGTCCTCAGACGCAGTCATCTATTGAGTAGCATGTTTGAGGAAGTGACACCTGCGTAAATTTTACTATTATTATTATTATTATTATTATTATTATTATTATTATTATTGTTGTTGTTGTATAAAATGCAAAAACTCACCTAAGAAATAAAATTAAATTATGGAAGATAACGTTAAACTTTCCTTGACAGCCTGACTGGCAGGTTATTAAAGTTATCCCGTGATAATCCCGATAAAATAAATTACGCTGTACTGGGAACTTTCCTTTAATCTTATCCTTGAGGTGAAAACCAAAATAAGATCCACGCATCAGATCACTCTTCTTTTTTTTTTTTTTTTTTTTTTTTTTTTTTTGCACTGACAAAAAACCATGGCAACGATACTCGTGCTAAGTGAAGGTAAGCAAGGTAGCTAAATAACCAACTCCCAAAAGTTCGCAGCAGACTGCAAGTTGCACTCAAGTTAAAATATATACGTCGCGATCAAATGTCCCCTAAATCAGTTCCTTCGCTCTGACCGGACCGTATTTCGTCTTAAACATATCGACACCACATTATTCACTTGCTGTACCCAAAATTTCCAGCAATTTCGCAACTGCTATTTCGAATTCCCTCTCCATTAAAGCCACTCACATCATGACTGACATCTCTGCTAATTTCTTAATTATCTGCTTTCATCATTATCAGATTGGAGGAATTCATTCCACTTAAGCTTAAGCTTTTATCAAAGGACGGACTGTCCTCAGAGGCTTTAGTTCTGCACGTGATAACTTACATAAGACGAGTATTCATGAAAAACCGTTGATTCCGGACCTCTTGGGTCATTCAACGCTTTCAGCAAGGTCTATATAATCAACCTTGGCTTTCAGGAAAAAGATTAACTGTTAAGCTGGCTCCAGAGCCCGTCAACATTATCAGCATATTGGACATGGGAAGGAAATTTCCAGTTCTCTAAAGAAAGATCACAATACGATAATACAGCCAATATGAAATACAAGACATGTATTCAATCTCCTTAACACGCATATATATATATATATATATATATATATATATATATATATATATATATATATATATATATATATATATATATATATATATATATATATATATATATATCACCAGTTTCAATGAGGTCATAAATGTATTAATGCACATAACTGTGTATGATAAAGTTAAATATGTATATATATATATATATATATATATATATATATATATATATATATATATATATATACACACACACACACACATATATATATATATATATATATACATATATTGTTGTATACGTATGTATGTAAGTATATACACGCACATACACACTCATACATATAAAGGGTTTCTCAATCCTATATATAACTCTATTTAGCCAAACATATTAGTATGCATCTTTATTCGCTATGTTCAAGATGACTTCAAGATACAATATCTATTTTTTTAAGTTACTTGTTTGTATAACTCTTAAATTAATTCATCACGGCCCCACCCTCCCACCACCCTCTTTCCTCCCTCTCACCCACATCTCTCCCGAGGCAGAGACCCAGCACCATCAGTCATTATACCATATATCACAACAAACCTCGTCCCACAAAACAACCTTCGCGATAATCTCAGTTCTCCATCGACACTTGAGACTTTGATCCGATACACCAACACATTCGTAATAAGCGGTCTATTAATTGCGCCTTTCGAAACTTCTGACACCGGCAGAATAAACCCCCGGTTGAGTAAACACCAGCGACATCGCACTTCAAACGGAATACAATCCCAAAAGTTCATTAAAATAAGCTACTGAATACCACCATTAACACGGTATTCAGTTCCATACTGATGATTGCCTTTTGAGCTCTCTCTCTCTCTCTCTCTCTCTCTCTCTCTCTCTCTCTCTCTCTCTCTCTCTCTCATTTATTCCACAGCCAAAAGGCAAAAAGCTGCCAATATCTTGGTGTACCCTTCGATTTTTCTAATAGAAAAATAAAAAAAAGACGAAGATAAGCAAAAGATTTCCCTTATGAAAATTGGGATCAGCAAAATCCACGTCCTTTTCCCTGGGAGACTGAATTTGATAATCAAACTAATTCCTGGGAGAAAATTAATGATGTAAGAAAAAAGGGAACCGTAAAATCAGAACTATACCTGAAACCAAGAAACGTCCCCAAACCTTTAACAAAGAAAATATGCACGAATGACCAAGATGGTATTCTTGCCTCCCTTTTCCACACTGATTACCCAAGAAGGCAGATAAAGGCTAAACAGACCATATCAGGTTCGGCTCGGCATACATATACAAGTATCAGTATATTTATCTTCTCAGGCTGAGAGTTAGCAGTAAGCTGATGACTGATAGAACACAAAACTTAATAACAGCCTCATTTCCCAGTGCCATTCAGATGGCTATGTAATTTTGTTTCCGTTTCATTTCTTTCCTATTAGTTGCCCTTATTTGTTTCCCCTCGTGCTTCCTTCGAACTTTCATTTTGATTTTCTGAAATATTTCTGTCAGCCTCTAGGAAGGAAGGAAGGAAGGAATATAGAATTTCAGCCCAAGGCCAAGCGCTGGGACCTGTGAGGTCATTCAGCGCTGTAATGGAAATTGATAGTCGAAAGATTTTAAAGGTGTAACAGGAGGAAAACCCTGCAGTTGCACTATGACACAATTGTTAGGAGAGGGTGGAGAGTAAGATGGAAGAAAGAGAATATGAACTGAGGTACAGTAAAAGGAATAAAAGGGGTTGCAGTTAGGGGCTGAAGGGAGCTGCAAAGAACCTCAAGTAATGCCTACAGTGCGCCATGAGGTGAACTGACGGCACTACCCCTCTCCCTGACGGGTCTGTAAGCCTTTTCATCTGTTAGATCTTTATTGAATTTTACTAAGTTCCTTTGTGTGTGTGTATATATATATATATATATATATATATATATATATATATATATATATATATATATATATATATATATATATATATATATTCTTCTTTCAAATTTCAGTACTTCTCTCTCTGACATTTCTTGACTTCTTATCTTAAAGTTTTTTTCTTTCACTTAAATCTAAAATTCTCTTCTTATCTTCCTTCCAAAGACTTCATTTCCTGTAGCTGGACATCAAACTAATGTTCTGAAATTCCCTTTTATTTCATCTATTTATCTTCACCCTTCACATTTCTTCCTTTCTTTTACACCTTTGCAATTTCCCCATGTACTCCTTTCGGTCTCGAGTGGTAAGAGACCATATTAAACTTGAGAATTAAAACTTCAAAACATGAAATAACGAGGCTATTTTTTGAGAATTTATTATTGTTTTTTATTTAAGAAGCACATTGTTAATACTGTGCCTCTAGAAATAAGCGAATTTACATATGTCAAATTTGTCACTAAATTCTATGAGACAGCACAAAACTATCATTTCGACATATGGCAACACACCCGTGAGGAATGCAGTTCACGCACAGGGAAACATACAGAAAAAAAATGAATCAGCTTAAAAGCTGCGGTAGTGGCATGACTTTAATGCGTTTGGAAAGTAAACAAAGGAAACCACAAAGTTAAATGATTTTCAAGCGTCAAAGCAACAAACGCATCTTTCGATATACCATGCGATAATTTTTCAATCGCCATGCAATATTTACTTCTTTATCAGACCTGAGATACCTTTCATCGCCGATCATCCTAACACCGTACCTTGATTTTGGCTTACCCCGTGGGCGAAATCCAATATTTACCTTTGAAAATACCTTTCGTTTACTCTACTCCAGTGTGACCACCAGTTGCAACGCACGTGTCAAACGTCAGGGAAATGTCGTTTGATAAATCACTTTGGAGCACTCATGTCAGCGACCACAACGCAAATTGTTTACGTGCAGACACAAA
>NC_089765.1:31599409-31636909 GCF_040412425.1 Macrobrachium rosenbergii
CCCGTAGGATGGTTTTTCATGACATGGAAGCAGACAAGATAAACAACACAACATCCTCACAAACACGAGGATGCTGACAACGGCAGTGATATAGAAAACTGTCAAAACTTCAGAATCGTCAATGATACAAAATGATATACTGCGAACGTTGATAAAAACATATTTTGCTTTGCTGACAACAGACTCAAGCGCCATTTTACAAATATTTATTGTTCAGAGAAGAGGATAGCAAATTCTTCTACAATTTCTCCAAGACGAAAGGCACCAACTCATAAAAGAAGTTTTCCCGTTACAGCGAAAAAAAGCGCCCTGAGGCACGCCCGCGAGAGGAATTTAATATAAAGGTACCGGACTCCAAGATCAAATTACATAAATATACACATGAACTTTAATAGGCTTAGCAGCTACCTACATGTACATTGTGAAATTACACTAGTGGCTCATGAACTATTAAAGACGTTTCTGTAATGTGATGGAAACGGTAATGAAATGTGACTTTAACATAATAATACTGGCTATCTAAGTACACTGACCGGGTGTGCGTGTGAGCGCGCCCGAACCTTTATGTGCTCAAGATAGGAAGATGATCCTGTTCACCGCCCACAGCCTCCTCCGAGTTGAAAACAGGGTCAAGGATATCGATCCCAGGTCAATGTCCACTAACACTTAAAATAAGTAAACAATATCAGCGCTGACGGAATGCACCCATTCCGAATACAACATGCCTTGGTATTATACACATTTTGACTTCCCCAATTCTCCTTGGAACACAAATACCTCAGCACAGGGACGCGCCCAGTGTTCACAACAATAATATTTCATAGAGATAGCGGTAAATAATAATCCAAGGCAACGTGTGACAGTCGCATTCGTTTACGTGACATTTTAGCTGGGGAAAGTAAATGAAATAGGAGGAAGGGCTGTGCTATCTCCACCCAACTGCTTTCACACAACACTGATGTTTTCGCTACTAGCTTAGGCCTTTGCAAAAATCAGAAATGCTGAACTTTACTGCATTATTACCATTGGTGTTATAAGTAATTTTTCACCTCTCACCTCATAACTATTTACACACTACCTTAAATATTCATATGTAGCAGAGCAAAACCATATTCAAATTGTTAATGTACGATACAGTGCACTGCGTAAAATAAAATGTAAAAAGAAAAATGATTAACAGATTAACAAAACTAATTAATTCTGCACATACCATCAAAAAGCTACATATTTTCATTAAGCCTTCGAATAAAAAAAAATGTGGCCCTCGGTTTCAAGTTTCAATTAGCCTGCGTGTAATACAACCACTCAAAGGACGATAATTGATCGAATATTTTTGTGAGAGAGAGAGAGAGAGAGAGAGAGAGAGAGAGAGAGAGAGAGAGAGAGAGAGAGAGAGAGAGGGCAAGCCGACATGACAAATTAACCCACCATAGGCCTTCGAACCCTGATACCAGTTCTTCCCCAAAATGGCCTTGACTTCATTAAATTCGCTCGCCTCGCCCTTCGTTTCCTTATCATTTGGCAGAAAAAATATTCTGTTACGGTATTTTTTCTTTTATCGCTCCACAAATACCACTCTGAGATCTGAGATCTACAGACCATGACAAAACGACCAACTCCAAAATAGTCTATTTGACTGAACATGACATCTTATGTATTTCCGGTGGCAAACTATACATGACAGGAGTATACTGATAATAATTATGAAAATCTAACTAGCTACACAAGATGTCCAGTATTATACAATGAGCAACGATTCGATCTGTCAACCATAAAAATGTGATGACACAAGGCGTTGCATGACAGTCGACTTTTTCATTAAATTTGAATTATTGCATCTTAAACTAATTCATTCACATAAAGGTCGCAATCTCCAGGAAAAAATCATATTAAAATATATCTTTGTGAAGTTTAATTAAAGCAGGGTAATTATTTTCCTTTAGCAAAAACAGGGGTTTCAGAGAAAATGAGTCGACCTTATGATTCACAATTATCCTAAAAGTCTTACTTGTAGAAAAATTTCTGTACACAAGACCGAAGTGGATTATAACTATGGAGGAAGAACTGGCTGGGAAGATCTGACTTAATGCGCAAGAGACATGGATGGTTAGAGGAATGAAGCAGAAGCACTGAAAGCACAAGTTACTGAACACATTTACATGAATACGTGTATACATGAAATATATAAAAACAGTATATAAAACCTTGAAATTTCAGAGTGGTCTACAGTAATTTACGAAAGTAAACAATGTGAATAAGTAGAAAACAAATGAATTACCCCATAAAAGTTGAAACGCAAATTTCATGGACATTTATGGTTAAGTTCTGAACAGAGGTTCTGCATGCATACCGGTAAAATATCGAAAAAGAAACTACTACATCATCCCAATCCCCAATCAAGCAATGCATTTCATTGCAGCACAAGAATAATAGCAGGCTTAACAACAAACAAAGCTATATAGGCTACACCATTTCCATACTGGCAAAAAGATGCTAATTGTAGTTCGAATCATTTCGTATGTCTGTGGATAAAACAGCAACATGCAAAACAAAAGTATGGTAGTAACAGATATAACTATGAACCTGTTTCGAAAACTTTCTAAGCCCAAGGCCTCTCTCACAGCAACAGGGTAATTATAAATCCAAAAACACATCCCACTGCAGTTGTATAATTCAAAAGAGTCACACACACTCGCACACACACATACACGCACACGCACGCCGAATTACGAACTGTTCCACTGCACAAAGGCACTCCCCACGTTGCGTGCAACACAGTGACAGCCAATCATGCGGAAATGGGCGGTACTTAATGAACCCCTTGTTAAGGTGATTTCACTGAAGTTTACCTAACATAATTCTCAAAAGGAATAAGTGCCTGCATGTACCGGCCTTATTTACGCAATACCATATAACAGTAAACAGCATAATTCACTCATTTTAAAACTTGTTTGGAAACCAATTTAAAATGTTTTGTCTGTAATGAAAAACCGCATTGAAATAATTATGCTTAATCATCAATTATTATTTTGAAAATTTACGAGAAACTATATGAAGTAAAAATGTTCTCCGTTGATGCAATATGTGAGTTTTCATATCGAGTTTCATAAAATTCGGTAATTTCTGAGTAACATCCAAAATCAAGAACCACATACTCCAAATGATTTCCTCAAAAAACATCAAATCATATAACATATATAACATAAACAAGACAATGGGAGCCTATAAACCCTTCTATAAAACTGAACTGCATCCACAGGAATACTTTACAAAACCTCAAAAATATAATAGAGAGAGAGAGAGAGAGAGAGAGAGAGAGAGAGAGAGAGAGAGAGAGATATAACCAGCCTTGGTAAGTGCCAGGGAGGTATTACCTTGACGTCCTCAAGAGATATAATTAATTAAGAGCTAATTAGGGAGTCCTCATCCCCTACATATATCCAAAAGGACACGAAGACAGAGGCGGAAAATATAAGTGCATAATTACACGACTCGTCAACTCCTGGAATGACGCTGGGGAGAGCCAAAACATATTATACTAAGGGGATTAACATAGTATATTACGAAAAGCGACTGTGCTTTTTACTCAGATTCACAATCCCCTTTACAGAACAATATTAAAGCCCTCGTCAGGCTTTAATTTAAGTATTAGTTCACAAAATTTAATTTTCAAATTTTCTAATAAATACTTACCCTTTTTCAATAATGTACAAATAAATGATAAATAACTCATACATAGAATGTAAAATCAAATTCTCTATGTTTTTGTATACTGTTAATCCACGGAGGAACAGTGATACTACACCAAGTAAGTTGCTAGTAGGCAAAATGAAATTTTCCCCAAAATGCGACTAAGCCTTGTTTTGTGCTTTCTGGCCATAAACGATACCGTTCTAACGCACGACTGATGATACTGCTACTAACATACAGTATGATGCGCGGACTATGCCGCCTAGGTTTTCAAACTGCTCTAAAATTGGTCCCCTTAGAAATTTGTAATATAGGCTATGTGACTTTCCTGACACACATATTAAAAGATTATTGTAATGAAATTTCACATCGCTAAGGTTTCCCGAAACAGATGAATTATACTGAAATATTTGCGGTTTTAGTAGCTGAGTGTGTTGACATGATTGGCCTCTTTCTACAAGAATGTGATCTTATTTATATATATATATATATATATATATATATATATATATATATATATATAGATAGATAGATATATATAAATAATATACAGTATTGATAGACAGATAGCTAGAGATACTCAGGTAGTCCCCTACGTACAAACTTTAAACTTACAAATTTCCAGACACAAACTTCCATATCCGGTATAAACTTTATTTCATTAATTTCACAGCCACCTTTTCAAGGAAGGGGTAAAGATATAAGTTTATTATAAATTTTATTAGGAAGGAGTAATGATTTTTGTTTATTATTAACTTTATTTTGTGCACAAACATATACGTCGTATGCTAACTACAATGCTAGATGCAATGGCTACTTTGTTCAGCCTACAAACCAATTTAGCTTACAAAACAGCTCTCAGAATAGAACTGGTTTCTCTCTCTCTCTCTCTCTCTCTCTCTCTCTCTCTCTCTCTCTCTCTCTCTCTATATATATATATATATATATATATATATATATATATATATATATATATATATATATATATATATATATATATATATTATATATATACACAAATACACACACACACACACACACACACACACATATATATATATATATATATATATATATATATATATATATATATATATATATATATATATCAATTTCTATCCTATTACAGTTTTTGGTTTGTGTTTTGACGGTGGAATTTTAATAATTTTACCTGTACGTTATTTTCTGTATTCCAGATTATATCTTAAAAATACATAAAAAATTATTGTGAAGAATTTTCAGAATATCAAATGTAATATGTATATATATATATATATATATATATATATATATATATATATATATATATATATATATATATATATATATATATAGATATATAGATATATATATAGATAGATATATAGATAGATAGATAGATAATAGATATACTTCATCAGACTCTGGATACACTTATCACCGCAAGCCTTGAGTTCAAGTGTGAAATAAATGACAAAGACGCTTCCTCCTGTTGTAGGATTCAAACTAACACAGACTGTTAAGAGGAAGGTTACTAATTAACTCCCTACGCCTGCTGCTCAAACTCATCCATGCTATTAAGAGTGAGGTTATCACTGACACACAGTACTTTACTTCGTAACACAGTGGGCCAAGCAGCCTAATTTCACTCTTACTGGTGAGTGGGTCTAAAGAAAGGGCTTCTTTATATATTTCCCACCTCGGTTTGTGACTTGTAGTGATTAGTATTTCTTAGAGAGTGTAAGAAAATCGGTAAGTCAGAGCTTTACATCACATCTAATTCTGATTCTAGCCAAAGCAATCTACAATCTACAACAAATCAAAAGGCAAATGACAGCAATCAAATTCAATTCATATACATTTTTTTCAACCCTATCTAAATTCTTTACACGTAATCCAAAGCATAATGAAAAATACAATAACGACACTTTCCTCTTCATCTGGAATCTATGGAAATCCAAAAACTAAACTTATTAATAATCGTTCGGCTGCTTCTTGTCTCAATTTAGATGTAAATCTTGCGTGGCAATCCTATGCATTAAGGTTGACCTCGACAAGGAACAGGTTAAAAATTCTCTGTATCTCATCCCTGAAGCCATTCAATGCTACCTTTCAAGACTACTGAAGACGTAATGAAAACAAAAAAAAAAATAAACACCACTTTCCCGCAACAAATTGCTCTAAAATGATCTTGGCTACATAGTGGGCAGATTGTATCTGTCTACAAGAAATTAGATCGTTTATATGCAAAGTAATGTCAAGAGACCAGGGAGTCGAAAGTCCAGATTTTCGCTATAGTTCGAAGGGAAATGTCAAAACGTTGTGGTTTAGTATAAAATATACATGCTGACTAAAACACATTATCTCTGACATTTTCTTTGTAAAACGAATAATATGAAGCGACAAAAATTTGGAAAAGCAAATGAAACAGAAGATATTCCAGTAACAGTTTAAATGGGTTAACGGTTTTATCAGGGTGTTTTTAAGGAAAGGGATGTAGTACAGATATGTTCTATTATAAAGACACATAATCCAACAAGACTGATTAACTAGCATTTTCAGGCTGAAGGACTAAACGACACACATACAGCAGGAACAGTTCGTTCGAAGGAAAGCTTTCTTAACGACTTAGATTGTAAGGTACAACAGCGGTCCTTCCCAACAGATAGGCATTAACACAGCAAAATCGATTAACTTTGAATAACGAGCCAAGAATTTACTGAATAAAGGAGAATCCAATCAACAGAATGAAACCAAAGAAAGCTATATTTTAGACAATGTCTAAGTATACAAATTGACTGAATAAATTAACGTAATATACAGTTACGTTTATCTTCCAAATAACTTGCGAAAAACTGCAACAAACAACATCAAGTCAAAGTAACGATGAGACAAGCAACAGGAACAAACCATACACAAGCCATTTCACCCTTGAAAATGACTGACACAAACGCAGACTGATTTCTCAAGAAGGCCGGATGCTATTCCTTATTGCCTCAAGTACGTGAACTTGACCAGGTGATACTTAAAATGGCTCTTGAGCAGGAAGGCCATCATTAATAACACACATTATCCCAAGTAAACAGTCGACTATGATACCTTGCAGTCGTCGAGAAACAACGACAATGCAGTGCGTTCATGTAGCCTAAACTGTAAAGGAAAGCTAAGCATTATCTACAGAAAAGAAATTACGTAATTTTGTCAAATTTCGGGAATTCCTATTTATGTTATGCTGAAGAAATAAAATTATCCAAATGAAAAGGTTCCCAGCAATCAACGTAAATTAAAATGCTGAAGTACATAAGTAAATATAGCCAATATATATAATAAATTATATATATACACCCATATATATATATATATATATATATATATATATATATATATATATATATATATATATATATATATATATATATATATATATATATATATATTGAAGACATATGTATATACTTATGTAAAATCTTTTATTTATACACGTAGTATTTTCCTTTTCACTGAACAGTGAGGAACCATTCCACTTTTGTGCTCTCATAGTATGTCTGTGGACTAGGGACACTTTTACGCCTGAAGTAAAATATACAGCAATATGGAACCTCCCAGAATTACATACAGCATGATATACACATACACACACATATATATGTGTTGTGTGTGTGTGTGTGTGCGTACACACACAAATACATACTACAAACGATAATACAGAACTTAATGGAAACTCCAGTATGAAAAATAATAATTTGATACAATACATTCGTTAATTGATGAAGTGGAGAAAAATGTTTAGTGATGATACTGGATACAGCGTCGAGAAGTCCAACGTGAAAAGGGTAACTTTACAACGAGAAAGTTGTCATGTTTAATTATATAAAATATTCATGGCCTATAAAAGCAAAACGAAGTCATCTCGCCTAACACGGGAGGCTCTAGACAAAAATAAACAATGTGGTCACGTCCACGTTCAAAATTCAAACTTAGAATGGTTACAGAAACCAATGGGGGAATATACGGAGGATTTCTCCTGCCGATTCTTCTTTATGAAAGTGAAGTGTGGGAGATACATGCAACTGAGAAAAATACAGCAAAAAGGTTGCAGAGCAGAATAAGTGAGAAGTATACAGATATATAAGTGGGCTAAAAAGGTCAGCAAAGGTGCAAAGGCGGACAAGAGAGTTCTGAGATAGTCTAACCGTTAACAACAAAGGTATGTTCTGGAAGACTTAAGACGGACGAAAACAGGAAGAGCTACAAAATAGTGAAAAGATAAAGTGAAAAGATCGAGAGGTACTGAAACGTAAGGGACTTGCCACTGAAGAACCGAAAGAATGCATGGAAGATACAGGTAAACGATGCAAAGTGTATGGGGTGATCCGATGCACTGCTGAGCCTCTTCAAGTGTAGTAAGAAGTGGCTAAAATTTGTAAGTTTTCTGCTCTTTGGGCTCAACCACTACTAAGAAGTTAGCGCGAGTGCAATTTTAATTGTTAGGTTGTTTTGATTATATACATATATATATACATACACAAACATACAAGCATACACACACACACATATATATATATATATATATATATATATATATATATATATATATATATATATATATATATATATATATATATATATATATATATATATATATATAAACACCACAGGGAAGAAATTAAACCAAGCCATCTTCGGAAGACTGAAACAGTGGCAGAAATTCGTGACACATGTGGTTGGGAAACAGTGCACACGAACATACAAACGGTTGGAAAAGAAGTATCAGCACCTGACAGGTGTTTGCAGGCGGGGTCCTACCCTCATTAGTAACAGGTCAAATTTTACAAATCCGCTGGGACCACTATTTCCCTTACCCCAGCCTTTAAAGTACCTTCCTTAAGACTAAACTCACGGCATATTTCTTTTGAGATTAATGAGTCAAATTTATACGTTTCAAGACTAATGCTCATATTCTATCAGTCCCCCTAAGATGCAGTCCCTTAAGATGACTTAGCAATAAAATCCGCTGACACTATTTCCCTTACCCCAGGTTTAAAGGACTAAACTACAACCGTTTTTGAGATTAATGAGTC
Organism: Macrobrachium rosenbergii; assembly: GCF_040412425.1. Taxonomy (NCBI): domain Eukaryota; kingdom Metazoa; phylum Arthropoda; class Malacostraca; order Decapoda; family Palaemonidae; genus Macrobrachium; species Macrobrachium rosenbergii. The sequence goes on from NC_089765.1 coordinate 31,608,160, forward strand.
ATTTTTTTCAAGACTAATGAGGTGTCCCCTAAGATGACCTATATAAAATAGCCATGACACGGGTCAGGAACTGATTTTTTCCTGACGTGTCTGATATATAAAATCGCGTATAAGATATATATATATATATATATATATATATATATATATATATATATATATATATATATATATATATATATATATTGTAGGGTGACTTGCTCCTTGTTTTCTCTGAAGCAATAACCTCTTTGAGAAAAAGGTATATTAAAAAAAAAGTAAGTTTGTAAACTTGTACAGAATGCTTTAAGGACCCTCTCGCCATTCAGAACCCCACCAATCTAGGCTGATGGTTGCCAACCCACCAGTACTCCATTGTACAAGTGCCACTGCAACGCAAAGGGATTACCCCAATCAATGAATCTATCAGCAGTGCATCCAAGTGCTGTTAACGTCCAGCTGGAACGCCCTACAGAGAAAACGCAGTTTTTTTAAAATGGTAAATTTCGTGGATTTTGGAAAGAAGTCGTCCGCAAATATTTGTTAATGCAAAGTACAAACTTGCCATTAATCCTAAATATTTTGATAAAAAAAAGTTTATGTCACAGAGCACTGAGGTGTTTAAGGGGAAAAAACACATTTAAGATGGCATTTATCATTGGAAATCTCTTGATTACAGCATAAACGAAGCAAATATCGATTTTAAAACAGACATACGTGAATAACATATAATTTAAGAATGATTAAAGTAATGAACACAAACATATGATGAAGTTTTCAACCACTAAAATGTTGCATGATGCTTCAGTGACAGCTTGTTTTCGCAAACTCCACGTGAAGGAGTAAAGAAGTGCCACTTTAAACTGCCAATTCACCGTCGACTTCACCTGTGAGGCGGCCTAGAAGTAGGCGGAGATTTAACACGTAGGAGTGGGAATGTGATGGTTTTTCCGTGAGGTCTGACCTTCTCCAGACGGCTACAAGGGTTAATCATGACTGCATGTTGGTCGGAACCTAATTTCACGGCTCTTCCCAACTGGTTGCATTCACAACTGAAAATTTGTTCACGAATCGGATTTATTCCGGCACGACTTTCAGATACATCCATAATTTCAATCATTGAAATAATTGTATGTGGTATCACAAGTTAAAGAAATATACAGTACATTTGTATGTACAGTATATATATATATATATATATATATATATATATATATATATATATATATATATATATATATATATATATATATATATATATATATATAAATTTCTGACTCACATCAGGATCAGACCAGGTCTTTCAATTGAAAGACAAGACCGCTGCCAACCGGTCATGTCTTTCAATTGAAAGACCTGGGTTAGATCCTGACGTGAGTCAGAAATTTATTTCTGTTCCACACGTGACTGTGTGTTGATTATTTATATATATATATATATATATATATATATATATATATATATATATATACATATATATATATATATATATTGTAAACATCGAAACTGGAAGGCAATTCACTGATATGAGAAGAAAAAATAAGGGGTCCAGAATGTCACGTTTATACTAGAGACTCAAAGAAATTCGGACTAAAAATCCTATGTGACTCAACATACGAAAAAAGGTGACCCCAGCCTATACGAAAAAGTAAAAAAGAGTAGTCTCACAGATAAAATTAGTGGCAATAGCTGAGGGGGTTTTAAACTTTTTTCCCCAAACGGACCGATATCTTAGGAATCTCTGACATGTATTCAGTTTCATGAAAAACTGTTGGAAGTGACTTTATACATGTATACATGCATACATTTAACCTTATAACGAAGAAATAATTCTGGGTTCCACATCTAAACCACCAACATGTCAACCATCAATAATATTAAAAGTGTTCAAAGTGGCATACCACATTTAGCAGATATGCTAACATACAATTACATGAACTTACTCACTTTCTACGTACACTAATACATTTATAGTTACCTCTCAGTAACATATGTATACTATATTGTGTATCACATCAGTAATATAACACATGACGAGCTACTCTCGGATAAAAATACTGTTAACACATATTACAAATACAATCAGTAAACATCTTTAATCTTCATTTACGAGTAATGCTTTTTATTCAACAACGTACCATACATAACTGCATCGCAAGTCTAACTGCCAGAACGTGTGTGCATATAGTGATTGCTCAGTATAAATACTAAATAACCAGCATATTCGGAAACCTCAGGGAGAATGTTCAGTCGTATATTCAGCCTCAAGTCAAAAGTCATTATCCAGAGCTCACTGAAACTTCATTCCGGTGACATTTTCTACGTTTCCTGAAATGTATGACGACTACTATCTCTTACAACAGATTTGCTATATAATTCTATGGAACTTTATCTACAGTATATGGGCTATAAGCCTATACACTCATCTGTCAGCCTCCTATCCATTCTAACTTTTCAAGCTAACGAATTTCAGCTTCCCTCAAGCCCTTATTACTAAAATTTGGACCGAGGATGTCACGATCATGAAATAGGAGGGTTAAACCCACTGGAATATGCCCTGTATACCGGCACAGTACAATGTAAACGAAGAGTCGCCTGAAAACAATACAGCTGATGTTTTTTTTTTTTTTTTTTTTTAATATTAATGAAGATTCACATTAATACCGAGAATTCATGAATGACGTTTCATCTTTACAAAGTCGAACTCCTCAATTCTAGTTTATTTACTCTGGGCAATCACCAGTACTTAACACTTGAAGTGTTTTTTACAGTGATTCCCTAATGTTTCATTAACATGCGGTACCGAAGAAGGTTAAAATAAGAAAAATACCAACGGCTGAAATAAGTACAAAGCATTTCATACGCACTGATATGAATCATCATTAAGAGATATGAAGACGTCTGTGATTTTGTAAAAATCGTCTGCTTCAAAACCGTTTCGCTTTAAATTGTGTCAATGTATTTCTTTACTATAACATTTGGCAATTGCACCCCACTCCATCACACTAAAACCTAAATCACAAATCCGTGTTGGTAAGGAAGATGTAAAATAGTTTACGACGCTAAGTCTCAGAAACGGCCCCGCTAAATAGGATCAGAATACAGGTAAATACAGAAATAAGTTAAACGCAAGTTACTGTACAAATTCGTACTTTGGTCAATGGCAGAAATGAAATTCCCATCTTTTTATACTTTCCTAAAGCCCTGCTTACGAAGAGGTATAACCCAGCGTAGATCCTCAGATGTCTGGTTGATGTACCAAAGTAAATACAGATCGAGACGTATGGAGTCAAAAATGCGCGATATGATACAAAGCACGTTTTCTTTATATAATTTCATGTAAAACAAGTCGACTTGGTTAAACTCGACCAATTTCATTTCATGAGTACAGAGTTTCCTCAATATTTTGTTAATAACAGTGTAAAGGCTACTAGATCTGAAATCACCTGTCTCTTAAAATGTTTCAGTATGTCATTAATAGCAAAAACCTTGCCTCCTAAACAACACATTGACGTGCATCGTTACACAAAATATATATAATTATGGGGAGCGGAGTTGGGGAGGGGGGGATTCTCTGCGTCATCTTACACAAAAACCATCCCAGACACAAAGATTACAATCGAAGTGACTTAGGAGTTTGGCAAGTAAGACTGTATTTTCGAACACCACGTAATAAACCCGTAACTTCATCCCCTTCAAACCGCACTTCATGGAAGTCCTTTTACGATGTAATCTTTCAGACATCATCTACTTATCTAATCCGGACCAGATTCCTATGGGCATAATGACCATTCCGTCGGGCGACGTCCATAATTGGAATTTCGTAAAGGAACGTGCTTCAATTCAGCCAGCTGTTCACAAGTTGCGGTGGTGTTGTCTAAAGGATAAATGGACACGAGAGATCGCAGGAAATTCAAATTCGTTAAATTTAAGATAGTAAGATAGAAAGGCAAAAGAGTCTGTAAGATAAAGGTTCTCGAACAAAACCATTATAACTAAAAAATGGTCCCAAGACTTTGGAGTCCGAAAGGCATGACTCTATAATAAAAGTCAAAAGTCTTGGTATCTCCTTTTTTATTCTTCAGGTGATATATATATATATATATATATATATATATATATATATATATATATATATATATATATATATATATATATATATATATATATATATATATTTATATATATATATATAAATATATATAATATATATATATATATACATATATATATAAATGTGTATATATACTTACACAGGCTACATACATATATATGAATTAACGACTAATTGTGATTATGGACATTTCTCAAATACTAAAGTCAATTCTTCAACCGTAACTGACTTAGTAAACGAACATTGTACGAAATTACTGTACATCACAAAATAGACTTAAACTTCTGACTTGAAACATTTCATTCATATGCAAACAGCTGCCGATTAAAATAGCCTACAAACTTAAAAAGACAAAAGTTACAGCCGTAGGAGCGAACTCAAGTCACAACGATTCTCCGGGGCTTTGAAAGGACTGGGTCATTTAATTAAAAAGTATCCCTCTATAAGCCCGCGGTCTTCTTCATACAACTGGGGGAAGGTTACTCGAAATTCTGATCGAGTTTTTTATATAATATAAATGGACAAAAATTCACGGGTGCTTATAGAACGTGGGTCAAAAGGGACTACTACCTTGCCCCCCTAACTGAGCAAATTATTTTTCTGATAGATATCGAAGTTCATTTCAATAGTAAAGTTGTTAACATCAAATAATTAAACTGGGACTCGCTGTGCATTCCTTTTGATTAAATGGACCCAAGATCCAGAGAATACATACCGTACCCATCACACCCCGCGTCCGTAGAAGTTGAAAATGAGCTTAGTGGAAAGAAAAGGGCAAAAACAATAAAACCATATAGCAGGTGACTACTTTGATATCAATATGATGTGAACTGACAAGGAAATTTCAAATACGATCAAATTTGAATATATGACCAATAATATGAAGTTATCATGCTGTCATTAATGAACAGAGGTAGAGCAAAAGGAATTAGGGGATTATAAGGGTTGCAGCTAGAGGCCGAAAGGACGCTGCAAAGAACCTTAAGCAATGCCTACAGTGCACCGCATGAGGTGCACTGAAGGCACTACTCCCCTACGGATGCGTAATTTATAAGGTAAAATCTAAAACCACACCAGCCTTTAGCTACTATTTCCGGTTAAATTTGTACTTTGATTCTCCACATATCAACGTGTTCCAATGCAATATGAACAGTCACCAGATGCCATCAAAATTAACTGCAGTCAAACACCTAACACAACTTAAAACTACAAACACTGCTACAAAACCCATTAGGCACAGCCAACGCAGACCAAACAGCAGCTGTTTTGATTTAAATATAACAGATTCTAACATCGCCTGATATAGCTTGAACCACAGTCGTATTATAACGGCCAGGTTCTATTGACACATTCATAGATAACTTTTAAATGAATTTTAAACTACGTTCCATCATCACTTCACGTTAAACTCGTCTATAAGCGACAAATGTTTTATTCAATCAAAATATTCCGATCATCCTAAAAATAGCTGAACTAAGGTAAAACACTTTCATATTATGATTACATCCTTTCACGGAAGACGAAAGCTCCCCTATGTACCTACAAATACACGAGCAGACCATGTGTGAGGAGGCTGTAGGCCATATTTACCTACACTTGTAAACTGAATTATTCAAACTTTTACATACATTTCAACAAGTTAGAAATAAAAATAGCAGCTGATATATACATCAATCAAACTCAAGACAACACCCGCACCTAAACATCCTGATCTAAACATCCTGTAACAAATGAAGAGCTCATTTGCAACTCAAGGTAGGAATTATCCCTGCCTTAAAATAGCAAATGACGAAGAGACCTACTAAGAGTAACGAACATCTTGTAAAGCAAAACTGTTATCCAAATTCATTTCGATCATTCCTTAACCACGTCACCCTACAGCCTCTTCATCTCGGGAACTCTTCAACTTCCTTTCAATTTCCAAAAGCCGCATGGGCGTCTCCACTTAAGAGGACTGTCTGACATCACTAAAAACACATTCTTATAATGAATGAGCTGCCAGAATTAGATGAAAACATTCTGAACACCTTGTTAGCTTACACCTACCCGCCCTAACGTCAACTTGAACTCTGTCAACGATGACTTATGAGCACCCGACCGAAGATCAGATGCTGGCTGAAAAAAGTAAGACTTTAGTTCTTGTAGAATATAAAAATACATCTTTAACTCTTAGACTGATACCACACATATACATAAGGTGCTTCCGACTTTTCATTAACACTATCTGTGATAAGAATTAATTGCTCTTACACTCATTAATTCATTCCACAGCAGTAGTTTTTTTTTTAAATCCTACTTCGTTGTTAACGCCCGGAATTTAAAATAATGAAACACGAAAGCACGCACGCACACACACACAAAGAGAGAGAGAGAGAGAGAGAGAGAGAGAGAGAGAGAGAGAGAGAGAGAGAGAGAGTCCGGAATCAGTTAATGCCTCTCCTCCGTCAACCAGCACCAAAAAGTTACACACTACGCCTCCTCCACTTCTTACCAGACAAATCTTCGCCAGTGCATATACGTTAATTTGCCTCCATTAGTTCCATTAGGGACCACTTTTTATGACTAGGGTCACCCCACCCCCTCCTATTTAGGCTCCTAAGCCCCTTTATCCCTCTCTGGGACATATCTCCATCCTTCCTTCTCTCCTGGTCCCCCCTTTTTTCCCCTCAGACACATTAAGGGAGAGTAATTTCTGGTACAAGTCTAGATGGCCACTAATGTTCCTTGAACAGAGACTGTTCCAAGAAATACGGGGTGGCCTTTTTCATCAAGAACAATAGACTAGATGCACAGAGGCGAAGATTACTATAACATAAGAATATAGGCCTATATATATAAAAATAAGACCACAAACCAAACGGAAAAATTAGCATTGACGTTAACGGAATAAGACCACTGAAATTTTTAAAAATCGTGACTAAACCAAAAGGCAAATAGCGTGAAAGCCTAAGTAGGACACATGCCAATTAACTTCAAAGTAGTATATAAATAAAGCTACACAGCCGCAGTGTCATGATAACACAGCGAGACAAAAAAAGATCAATGAAAACACACAGTAAATCCCAAAGTCATTACTTAATTAGACTGAGCTTTAAGAAAAACCCTACACGCATCATCCTGTCTTGAACTTTACGTAACAGAGACATGACGATAAAAACAAAGTCGTTTTCCATTACTCCAAAAAGTCGCCCAATGGGTTCCATCTAGCTGATGAATGATACTTTTCTCTTTAGGAATTAAATTACATGATTCGGGTCATATATACATGCATCTCGGAAGAATGATTCATCGGGTTTGAAGTTTTTCTGTGCGAAGATTATTTTCGTTCAAATGGGCTTTCCAGTTCGGTGAATGGGTTGGCTTATTTGAGGAATGCGCTCTATTCAAGTGGGACTTCTTTCTCGCGTCAGTCTTTTGAGTTTATTGTTAATGAATTGATGATCTCTGCTGCTCACAGTGCCTTTAATATCAACAAAAAAGGTGTAGCCTAACTGGATTATAACTGACTTAGCAGTTCCTGTTGATATCTGTCCGTCAACACTAAACTCTAACGTCTGCCGTATGCCTAGGGGACAAAATAACTCTAAGGTATACTGAAACTACTATTCATGTTAGGTAGTGAAAATAGTTAAGTGTACCTTAGTTTTACCAGACCACTGAGCTGATTAACAGCTCTCCTAGGGCTGGCCCGAAGGATTACACTTATTTTACGTGGCTAAGAACCAATTGGTTATTTAGCAACGGGACCTACAGCTTATTGTGGAATCCGAACCACATTATAGCGAGAAATGAATTTCTATCACCAGAAATAAATTCCTCTAACTCTTCATCAGCCGGTCGGAGACTCGAACTCGGGCCTGGCGAGTTTCAGTCCACAGCTCTACCGACCTTTCCAACGAAGAGCTTGTGTTGTAGTGAATACATACTTTTATTCTTTAGTGTCAAATCATACTGCCTCAGCATAAAATATACTTCGTGTTCACTCAAGAATTTTTTAGTTCATGAGACGCATATTCATAAAATTACGGCTTCTGGCTATCGCAAAAAAAAAGTTACTGAGGAAAACAGCAGTGCCAACTTTCTGGAGTTGTAAGCGGGAACTCTTTCTACCGTAATTGCACAGGGGAGAAATTTTCTCTTGTAGTCTTTGCATCGCCCAAGGTGCGCCTCCAAAACAATTGCTTTAAATGCAGTGCTATGAACGCCATGCGATAATAAAATGAAGTTATACAGTACATAACCGTTTGTTTCCGCTGTTCCCCAATTCCAAATTAACAAAACTTACAAATGCAAAACAATTATGGTCAAAAGGCCTGAGGTTCAATAAAAGATAAAGCTTGGTCATTAACCCTCAAGAAAACAGGACCCAAAAAAAAAGCATCACACTTCGGCAGCCACAAATTGGTTACTCAATACGAGCGAAATCGGATTTTGCAAGATAATGTATGACCTCATATTTAGAAATTAAATTTACCCATAATCCTAATTAGTGACAGTCATATAAAGGGTACAAGCTTCTTTTAAATAACACAATAAATACTAAGTAACGAAAAACAGATAAAACTCAATATTCAGACGACTACTATGCAGTTCTTCAGCCGCAGAATCCGATTCACATCGCACGCCAATTTCCTTGCTTGGTGTCCGTGGAATTCATTCCGCTTCCTATCGGTTGCGAAACTCTATAATGATCCCAGGGATAAGAGACCGTGGTCCGCCATGAATAAGAAACATTCAAAATAAAGTATCAACAGAAAATTATTAAGAAATGATATTTCTAGGATATCATACACAAAATAGTACGGAAATACATTTTATAAAAGTTTTCTTGTTATAAAAATATCCGTCACGATCTCGTACTATCTCAAGTTTCGCCGTTAAACAAAACTATTGGAATAAAAGGCATAAAAGCATGAGTCATAACGATGCCTATAAATCATAACACTAAAGTATATAAGTGACAATGTGGATGTATTTCTGGACTTACTTTATGAAACAACTAAATTCAAATTGTTGAATACTGCACAAAAGCACACACCATTACCTACCAAACAAAGAACTTTAGGGATCAAGTACAAACCCAGAGTCGTTGAAATAAAAATAAAATATTCAAACTTAGCACCACTACACCACAAAGCAAAACTCTTCATCGTAACGCAATAGACTATTACAAAACTTCTCTCAATTCTTACAATGGCACAACGAATTCATTCCGGGTGGTTACAGCTTAGCAGTCTCCTAGGGATGAAAAGTCTCGCGTTAAACTTTCAACATTAACCAAGCAAGTAATTTACAAGTCGGTTGGGGTTACCGGGAATTAAAATGTAATACTAAACTGGTGTTACAACTGCAATGAAGCGGTCAGCAACTTAATTTATGACGCAGCAACGAAAATGTACAACACAATTAGACTCGTTCTCGCAGTTTTACACCTGTAAAGTTAGGACAAGTCTGGGGATCTGTCCTAAACTCTTCAACAAAGTGGCTATATAGCTTTGTCTGTACTTCAACCTTATCATCAAAACTCAGCAAAATAATGAGGCTATGGTCCATACAAGTAACTCGTGCCAGCTATCATCCATACAAATAACAAACACCAGAGTAAGTTAGAGCAAGAAAACTTCATAATAAACAACCATTCGTCAACTTCCATGAAAAAGAAAGATCGAGGATAAAAACTGCAGATGCTGAAGGACTTGAAGACATCAGAATATGCCTGTACGAAAAAGAACGGGGGGAAAAATTAAAACTAAATGTTTTAGAAGTTACTGATGCGGAAAAACCAGCGCACACAAGAACGTGTTTCTCTTGGCTGAAAAGTATACTTTCTGAGAAAAAAGCAGTAACAGAAACAAGTTATAATGGATATCATTTTGGGCTGCATGCACTGGCGCTCCTCAGAAGAGAATACAGGATGGTTGGTTTAGGAAAAGCTCCACCGAGGCTTTCCCTTTTTAGAAAACGACCGCCACAATGCGTTTGCTGTATCTCTCACTGTACTATAAGCAAAGTTAAGAAACCGCGGGTCTGGTATACAAAAAATGGGTGACCATAAAGAGATGACAGACGCCATGACGCATAAGCCCATCCGAGGGTCAGTGCGCGGCTAGCAATCTTCCTAAACCCAAAATGGCATGTCGAGAGCCGGAAGGATATAAATTTCTGAGCAACCCTTGAGGTAAGACTGAACTCTGCGGTCAACTTATACAAACTCATACATATATACATACATTAAATATATACATATATATATATATATATATATATATATATATATATATATATATATATATATATATATATATATATATATATTTATATATATATATATATATATATATATATTAACGCACTCTTCATGTTTTTCCAGTATGTGACTCCGATATTTGAAGGGAATTATATTCCAGTTGGACTTCCATCTCCAACCGGGCCAGCTTTTCTCGCCGTTAGACCTTGTTATAAATGAATGCAGAATGAAGGTGTCTTGGACAGTATGTAAGGTTCTACCGTAGGTGCTGATGGCATAGATCGTCTCTTCTAATACCGTCACTTATCGTGTTAGGAGTACACTAATACATACATATGTATGTGTATATATGTGTGTATCAGTGTACTCCTAACACGAAAATTGACGTTAATAGGATCTATACCATCAGCTGCAAATTCTTTGTTCGTCCAGATCCAAAGTAAGCCTTACCAATCTTGAAGTCCGTTGAAGTAAGCGTAGGGTATAATAATCGATATACTGTATATATATATATATATATATATATATATATATATATATATATATATATATATATATGTATATATATAACTGAACTCTGGGGTCAGCTTATATACATACATACACATACATACATGCGTATATGTGTGTGTGTGTATATATATATATATATATATATATATATATATATATATATATATATATATATATATATATATATATATATATAAAATATCGTACCCTAGCATACCTCAACGGAATACAAGACTGGTACGGTTTACTTTGGATCTGGACGAACAAACATAATTTGCTAGTGTACTTCAAGTTAATGATAAACTGAAATGGAAAAAACATCCAGTTCATTATTGAAATTTCTGGTTACTACTCAGTTATGGATACAACTTTTCCTTAGAGTTTATATAAATCTCAGTTAGCTGAATCATACGGTAGTAAGCGAAAGCTCAGTGGATATAATACTACGATGCGACAATGTATCATGGCGCATTTATGAAGAAGGCACAGGGATTTTTAATACGAATGAAAAGAAAAAGGCTGAAGCTGTTGTGATGAAAAGTTTGAATACTAACGTGGACGAATATTAGAAAGGGTGAGAAACGTAGGCGTTCGGATGGGAAGAGGACCACACAGAATGGGCTGGGCAAATGGTATAAAGAGATATTGGAAAGGAAGGGCCTTAACACCCATGAAGAGAGAAAGAGTGGAAGTTTGGCTTCAGCAAAGCAGTTAATACAGGAGAATAACAGTGGCCGTAGTGTTGTTGTTTTCTCTTGAATCACTCACTGTTAAGTAAACTAAAGTTGAATATGTGTATGTATATATATATATATATATATATATATATATATATATATATATATATATATATATATATATATATATATATATATATATATCTAATTATAAATTAATATATAAAGGAAATATATAATGTATGAAGAAGGCATAGCAAAATACTTACTTCAACAACACATTTTGTTTTATGCATGAGTTTATTAATTTTTGGATGCCCAAAATTTACATAGATATTATGAGATAAGGTCCAGATAAACTGAAACGCCTATTATTGAGACCTATACTGAAATTATAAAAACCACGCTCATTCCAAGGTCTGACATTTCAGACCTTGTGTCCTAGAATATCAGATCTTGTGTCAAAGAGAGAGAGAGAGAGAGAGAGAGAGAGAGAGAGAGAGAGAGAGAGAGAGAGATGCACAAGCCATCAGCGATGTGGGTTGTTAGAGCAAGCTACCGCCCCGCACTAAACTTCAGTTACTGTGTTCACCGCATGACTTGCCTGACATTTCGCCTTGGCTACGCTGCTTAATAATGTTGATATGGACTAAATTTGCACACTCCCTGTCACAACATTAGGCATCCGGTAAAACAAAGTTAATAAACACAGATTCATTACATCTAATTTACTGTGCCAAACCCTATCTATAAACTTAGGCTACTAAACTTCCTAAGCGTAAGCTCTTCACCAACAAATTTTATAGGTCTAGGCTTTAACACGTTTATATATTAACCGTTGGCATCTCTTTCTGTTCGACACGCTAACTGTGTAATGTTATAGGCTAATAAGACCCATGGCCTAATGGGCTAAGGAATGTTAAACACGATGTCAATTAACGAAATTCAAACTGTAACATAAAGAAAAGCTAATTCATATTATTGCACAGCCAACCACTCAAGTAACGAACTCAGGTCGAACCCTCAACACAAGAAATAAAAAACGATACTCACGGCGAATGCTTTCAAACTCCAAGAAACTTTAATCTAAAACGAAAGAAAGCAAACAAAGCACGTTTTTCCATACCTGCTTTGCATGGATCCACATAAATATCATTGGAGATCTTGTGCTTAAAAGAGCCTTGTAATAACTCCTGGACAGAAAACTTGCTCTTTGATTGCGCTGTCACCACAGCCCACAGTGGGCCTGCTACTAAGGCCAGGAGCGTTATTGGCCTCATGGCCGGGACCTCTTGTGTTTGCAATTTCAATTCATCGAATACATGCCATCAAGAAAAAAATATTATCTTTGAACACAAAGATGAATTCCCCAGTCAGATCGGTCAAGAGAACCGACGCGTACGTCTTCACTCCACAATGCTTACCTCAACACTGAGCGACACTGAGGTCTGAGACTGAGTGGGTCTCTCTCTCTCTCTCTCTCTCTCTCTCTCTCTCTCTCTCTCTCTCTCTCTCTCTCTCTCAGGGAGACTCCGATTTGCTTGTCGCCCCAGTCTGGGTTTCCTAATGAATTTTAAAATGGATTTGTCACGCACGTTGCCAAACGCTCCCGTTACGCTGTGTAGTTAAGTCTTTTCGTTATGTACCGTAAGAAAGTGAAAAATATCAAGTGATACAATGAACAGTCAACAATTATCGGAAACTTCTGATAAGCTTCGCAAAGAAAGAAATTAGTTTGTTCATGTTTTAACGCAAGTCAGCTGACCTCTACGCATACTGTCGGCGCTAAGGAGGTTAGCGCGCATCCTACGGGTAGTTGTTGTTATTCTTGGGTAGATTTAATTCTCCATCGTAAACAGAACGCCAAATAATGACAGAAAATTTAATAGGGCAGACATCAAGAATATTATCGCAATAACCTTTCAAACAGAATCTCACAAAGGCTTTCAGAATTACTACTACTGACGTAAAAGTCATACTTAAACACTCATTCCAAGCTTTTCCGACATATTTATCCTCCCTGTGGAATGAATATGGGCATGAGGGAACTCATTACATGTACGGAGAAAGTTAAGTATACCTTAGTTTTACCAGACCACTGAGCTGATTAACAGCTCTCCTAGGGCTGGAGACAATAAAGTGATAAAAGACTGATTTATGCCGAACTTTCACGATAAACAGGTACGCAGTGTGTGTGTGTGTGTGTGTATATATATATATATATATATATATATATATATATATATATATATATATATATATATATATATATATATATATATATATATATACATATATATATATATATATATATATATATATATATATATATATATATATAAGGCTTCTTTCACGGGAATAATAACAACGTGACAAAATATAAAGTGTATTTGGCCAAGAGGGAAATGGAAGAACGACGTGCGAGATTTATCCCCATTTATTCTGCCTTGGAGTCAAGACGAAAGATCTAGTTCTCTGTTGTTTCACTTTCCTCGTGGCCTAATACTGTGTGTGTGTGTACATATATATATATATATATATATATATATATATATATATATATATATATATTATATATTACACACACACACACACACACACACACACACACACACACACACATATATATATATATATATATATATATATATATATATATATATATATATATATATGTCTGTGTCGAAAAAGCCAGCCACTTGGTTGATTCGACGTGCTTTTCACGCGAGGCTGATACCAATATTCAACACTGGCGATAAAAGTGCTAGCCTTTCACGTTGCCAAAAAGGAAAAAGAAAAAAAGTGATCAGTTCGGTGCTTTGAATGGCTATTTAAATCACTATCTAAATAACAATCCACGTCAATGCGTCACACAGGATTTCAATGAACAGATCAACGGATTTGTTTATGTATTTTGTTTTGTTTTGCCTACATATGCAAATTCCGACAGGAACAGCTTAACCTTAATAATATATTGCAATTCTTTATTACACTACAAAAATATTAAAAATTAAATAGATACATAAATGCATTACTTATTTATCAGACCAATAAAATGGCGTCATATTACCAAAGATTGTTTGGTATAACGTTAACGGAGATAATTACATACATGAAAATGATTAGAATGTGCAACTATTCACGTTTTCTTCTGATAACGCGTTGCATAAAACTACAAGTTAGCTTTGTCCACTTCCTTACAGCCAACATTTCCGTTATAAGCTTTACAAAACAAATGTGTTTACAAGAATCTATAAAAGAATTGCCATATTTAAAATGACAATAAGATCTGATGAAGCATGCCGGCTTCTTCAACAAATCTGACAGAGCTGTTGTGATTTAAAAGCAATCCTATCCAAAGAGTTTGGACAAGAGTTACCATTTTCATCACAGACCCAGAAAGTAGAAGCCCTCTCTAGATCTCAGGACAATGGCTATTCAACAAGCAAATGTCTCCAGGGCAAAGGGAACTAAGCAACCAAACCGTAATGTCTGGAGCTGATAGGTCATCAGGAAGCGATGCGTCACTCCATTGATGACTGATTGATTTACATCGTATGCTGGCATCAAACAGAAAGGTGGTCGATGCCGTATGAGAATGACCTATTCTGAGGTGGCAAAGTAGTCCCTTGTGTTTGGCTCCTTCATACAGTATTACAGATGAGACTGCCTTGTACAAACAAGGCAGTTCATCTGAGCAACTGTGCTAAAAATCAAGGCTTTTCTGGTATGTTTCGACCAAATTGTCCCATTGCTGGTGATCGTTACTATATTAATACAAATACACAATACATACATACACACACACACACACACACACACACACACACACACACACACACACACATATATATATATATATATATATATATATATATATATATATATATATATATATATATAAAATGTGTGTGTATACAAGGAAACAATCACGACAGAAAGGAAGTAAAATGTATGTGCCTGGCCGGTTTTGCTTGCTCAGAACATCTTTAAGATGCCTGGTAAATGACAGAAGAGATCTGCAATATATATGCAAGGGTGGAACGAAGTCAAAAGAAATCAAGTAAGGTTAAAAGTGCTCTGTAATAGCGCTTTTCTCTCTCTCTCTCTCTCTCTCTCTCTCTCAACTGCTGATTCTTTTCAATTAGATAATAACTAACCACCTGACTTATAATAATTTCAATATATACACACGCACAAAACACTCACACACATATATAATTGTATATACAGTATATGATATAGATATAGATGTAGATATAGATATAGATACATGTGCGTGTACTGAAATTAATGGCAGCTGTCAGTCAATTATTCTCTTATTGAACAAAAGAAAAAAAGTCTTATTGATAAGTTATACCACAATATACTTGAAGAATAGTGTTTCACAGGAGATATGAACATCAGCGGGGAATGTATGAACTTGGTCCAATTATTTAGAAATAAATATGTAACAAGGATAGATTTTAAATAACAGTTTGCTCCCAATGACAAACATGGTATGCCCATCAACTTTCCACTCAATATTAACTTGGGTATTGGCTCTACTTCGAGGATAATATTTTGTTTGTAAATGGTAGGTCCGCCATCTGTCCAGAATTTTTGAAGAAAGATTACTTCTTACCGTTAAAAGTTTTAACTATTTATGGTTCCATTGCACTTGCACTGTGCCTCAGCCTACCATATTTACAGAAAATCTTTGCTGTTATGATGCAATCTATTTGAAGACGTATAGTCGAAACCAGTCAGAATCATACTCTCTCTTTTAGATCTTCCATGTGGTATTTTGCATTTAAAAATTAGCTTCTTGAATTCCTCGCAGATGCTTTGGATATGTAATCATTACAAACATATAACCATTTGGGATATAAAAGATTTCTCCTTCCGAGGCAGGATTCGAACCAATGCACGAGAGGTTCTCGTGAGGAAGCACTTACGCGCCATGCCAAGAACATGTTTCAAAGTTCGAATACCTTTATCTCGGTTTTTTTGTATTATCAAGGAGGAGAGAAGACGGCAGTCACTGATGCATTCACACTAACCCATGAGAAGAAATAAAGGATAAACAAGCGACCTCTACAACTTCCAACGCCGACCTCGGGCATCCCAAAGTAAGCCTCATCAGCATCAAGTCTTCCTAATTCCTCCGAAGAGAGGTAGGCCTTTTCTTTCCTAGGGGGGTTAGGCCCCCACAGTTCCGGCTTCTCTCAACTTTTTTCTTGTTTCCACTAGACTAGATGAGGTTATTAGGCTGCTCGTCCCATAAGGCCTTGCATCAAAAAAAAATAATAATACTCTCTAGGGTTTTTTGTTTACCATAAATCCTTAACCTTTTCGTCCTTCTCAACCAGTTGTTCCCAAACATGTAACGCAAACGGTTTTGGTCAGAATCATCTTTCGAAATTTCATGGTTGTAACCAAGCACCTCGATGCACTCCGGTCCACCTTTCCTTTCTTTAATTTTGCTGCACCTTTGAGTCTTAAAGCTTTCACCTTTTTGCGTTTTAACACCTCGTTACTGCTCTTCTTCATCTACTTAATGTCTCTCACTAAAAGCACACAAAAGGCTTAGTTCAACTATTTCAATTTCACCTCTTGGGAATTTAAATGTTTTCTGAACTTTCGTAGAATTCAGACATTTTCCTTCACCTATTTTTGTGAGTGTGCAAGTATAATCAACATCATTATCATCATCACCAACGTTATAACTCTAGAATATTTTATAAAGCCGACCACCTCACCTTCCTCAAAATCTTTATTAATATAGTTCTTAAAAAAAAAAAAAACATCATCCTGACCCCCGTTTATAGTATCATAATATTACCCTCGCTCGCGTCCAGTTAACTTCAGTTGCAAACACATTCAGACCTATCCGAGGGGATACTTTAACTTTTGCTGTAATTAATTAACTTACTAATATATGCCAACATAAACTTTATCTTTCAGTCCCTCCTTGGACAACCATGTGATTACCAAGTAATGTATACACATTTTTCCTAAGGAGGACTTGTCATTCCTGTTATCATAGCGGTATACTAGTCAAGAAACATGCTGAGATCTGAGTTTGTTGTGTTACCATCATTGGTGCTTAAAATCATATATATATATATATATATATATATATATATATATATATATATATATATATATATATATATATATATATAAAGACAAAATCCATGAAGGAAAGATAAACAGTGGAGTGCTGCAAGGCCTTTCGACTTATAGTCCATTATTTAGCTAAGTAAAGGAATATAAGTCGAAAGACCTTGCAGCACGCCATCGTTTCTCTTTCCTTCGTGGATTTTGTCTATATATATATATATATATATATATATATATTCGGTCTTTCAAGATCTTTGGAGACCTATTCTGATTTAATGCTTTTATTCTTTTCCTGTACCACGTTCTGAAAACGTTCCCTTGTTCAGTCTTCAGTATCTGACTCGTATATTAAACTACTGAACAAAACATGAGTCCTATTAAAACTTCTATCACTAATCTGAGCATTAATCTCTGCCAACACCGTAAAATTTCTTATAATTCTGATTATCGTTTGCAATCAGCTCTTTCCAGATTATACCATCTACCGACTAATACCAAATAAGCAGTTAATTCTAACTCTTGCCTTTTCTTCCGTGAGGTTCAATCTCACATAGTTTTCTAAACGTTTTATTCCTGCTGAGACAAGATGATGCACTGATGCTATCTGATAAGATCGGAGTGAATATTCTAAACAGATCCTAAATGAGGAAGACAGAAGAAAGAAATATCTGAATAATGTAAGTTTGAAATGTTGAGAATGTTGGTGAAAATAGCTTCTGGAGCATAAAGAGAGCTATTAAATGTCATAAAAGGGAAATTCACCCGAAGTTGATGAGTTCCAAGAGAGATGCTATGGAGCCGTGATGACGTTTCGGCTGAGTGGCTGACCAAGGTGTGTTAGGTATATAAAAGTGTACGTAGGATTAATATGTACGAAGCATAACTACCAACCGTATATATTTATTTTTATATCACGGGGATTCTCTCCAGATATCGCATATCTTGATTCATATTTTTCCCACACCACACGCAAGCAATGAAATTATATATTATTAAAAAAGTTTAACCAGACCACTGAGCTGGCTATCAGCTCTCATAGGACTGGCCCGAAGGATTTGGATCAAATGACAGGTCTAGGCTAGAAGCCTAGCAGCGCTCGACTCTCCGACCGGCCAATGAAGAATTAGAGGAATTTATTTCTGGTGATGGAAATTAATTTCTCGTCATAATGTGGTTCGGATTCCATAATAAGCTGTAGGTCCCGTTGCTAGGTAACCAGTTGGTTCTTAGCCACGTAAAATAAATCTAATCTTTCGGGCCAGCCCTAGGAGAGCTGTTAATCAGCTCAGTGGTCTGGTTAAACTAAGATATACTTAACGTTTAACTGGTACCAAATAGGCCACTCGGTATGGTGATGAATGAATGAAAATGAAATTAAAAGTTGCCCAAAGGCACACGCTCTCATACTAGTACACACTCACACAATAAATACATTTATACTCATGTTTCCATATATACTAGTGACTAGATGAAAAATACATTAATCATAAGAATATGTTCGTGAGTACAAAATCATATCTTGCCTATTCACGAACGACGAAGTAAAGCAACGCATAATCTTTCTCTTTTTCATATCCATACATCTACTTTTCATCTTCATTGTTACAGCAAATATGACAAACCATTCTCTGGCTATAATTTTTGGGGTTCTTAACAATTTCTTTCAAAATTATTTTTCCCATATCCATCAGTTTATTTCCATTCTCGTTTTTTTCTGGTAAATGTATTTTTATTACCCGGCTAAGGCGTAGAATACAATGCAAATACAGTATTCAGTATCTCACAAGTCGATCTCTCTACAAAGGGGCTGATGAAACTTTGCATCGAGACTGTTTCTATAAGGGTAAAATTATTCAATATAAGGATGTCAAAAACAAGGCACGGAAACAGCCAGTAGATTTACAGGCAAACTAAACTATTTGTGACGCTAGTAAAAAGCACAAAATAAAGTGAATGTTTGCAGGAAGGTGGGTAATTCGACTTGCCTGTATCCTTTGTTCCCATCAACCCATCTTTCAAACAATCAGATTAAAAAGGTTTAAACACATATGAAAGAATACATGCATAAAATTTCAACAACTAACACAAAATATTTCGTGAAGATAATGATATATTCCACAAAAACCTGAGTAACAAAATTTAAGTAATGGCTACATGGCGTTTCGTAAAAATACTGTCAGGTACAGAAAAGCCCTGAAGCTACCAGAGCAACTGCAATAGTATTTGAGCATCGGATAATTTTCCAGTAAAATAATTCCAGACCTTGAGGCGGACTGAAGACGCAAGAGACGCTGCAGTCCTTAATAGAAATAATATTGGAGAGAGAGAGAGAGAGAGAGAGAGAGAGAGAGAGAGAGAGAGAGAGAGAGAGAGAGAGAGAGAGAGAGAGAGAGAGGGCAGCTATTTAGGGTATCTGAAAATATGTAGAGAAAAAGAAAGTTATAAAGAAAGAGAATACTTTAGGTAACTGTAAAAATATTATATATATATATATATATATATATATATATATATATATATATATACATATACATACATACATATATATATACAAATATATAAATATATATATATATATATATATATATAGAGAGAGAGAGAGAGAGAGAGAGAGAGAGAGAGAGAGAGAGATTTTGATAATGGCAGAGAAAAGAATACATGTCTGGCAATAGACGACAGAGAGAGAGAGAGAGAGAGAGAGAGAGAGAGAGAGAGAGAGAGAGAGAGAGAGAGAGAGAGCTTCTGGTAATGGTAGAGAGAAAATAATGCTTTACATGTTTGGCAGTGGATCGCAGAGAGAGAGAGAGAGAGAGAGAGAGAGAGAGAGAGAGAGAGAGAGAGAGAGAGAGAGAGAGAGAGCTATGGTAATGGTAGAGAGAGAAGAATACTTTACATGTTTGGCAGTGGATGAAAGTGAGACAATGGATGGCAGAGAGAGAGAGAGAGAGAGAGCAATGATAGAGAGAGAGAAGAATACTTTACATGTTTGGCAGTGGATGAAAGAGAGACAATGGATGGCAGAGAGAGAGAGAGAGAGAGAGAGCTTATGGTAATGATAGAGAGAGAGAAGAATACTTTACATGTTTGGCAGTGGATGAAAGTGAGACAATGGATGGCAGAGAGAGAGAGAGAGAGAGAGAGCTTATGGTAATGATAGAGAGAGAGAAGAATACTTTACATGTTTGGCAGTGGATGAAAGAGAGACAATGGATGGCAGAGAGAGAGAGAGAGAGAGAGAGAGAGAGAGAGTAATGGTAGAGAGAAAAGAGAAAAAGAATACTTTACATGTTTGGCAAAGGATAAGAGAGAGAGAGAGAGAGAGAGAGAGAGAGAGAGAGAGAGAGAGAGAGAGAGAGAAGAGAAAATAAAACTTAATTCAGTAATTATTATCACTGGGGGGCGAACTGGCGAGAAATGAGACTAATTGATGGATGACGGGCAAGCGGCCGAATAGGAAATGGTGGTGTGGTATTCATCGGAGATCAAAATGATTACCGAAAAAGAGGTCTAAGAGAACGCAGGACCCTGGGAGAACTATACTACTGCCGTAAAATATGTGATGAACAAATATTTATGACAAAAAAAAAAAGAAACGCCTTAGTTATAATAGTGAAAGAGCAATCTGACATAAAGATAACTTTTTGAAAATAGATGCTTAATATGAAACAGATTATACAAATTAAAGGAATCTGAATTAAATTCATACAAATAAATGAAACTTGAATTGAAGTATCTCGTACTCGTTTCCATTAAAATGGGAAAATAAGTGATCATGAAAAACTGCCAAAAATGATCCGAAAGAATAAAACCCAGTTTCCTCCTTAAACTCTGATACGTATCTTAAAAGGATTCAGTAAGACGAGGGGAGAAGAGAAAGGAGGGAGAGGCGTCAAGGAAAAAGCTGAGGATGAAGAAAAAGGCTCCATACACATATGTATAGTGGAATTCCCTTTCTCGAAATCACACGCACACACACGCCCCCGCCCCCGCCCTCTCACTCTCTCCCTCGTTGCGAAAAAACCCATAAAAAGACGAGGGGAGGGACGGGGAATTTCCCTTGACACAACAATGTCACAGTTGCCAGGTCTCCAGACTGTCTGTGCAATCTTTATGCGCTTCATCGTGAATTCCTTGCAATTTGCCATGCATTGCAAAATGTCGATACTGCAATCGATGCAAGGTGGTTTTGCTTTTATCCCCCTCGAAGGGAACTTATTACCGGGCTAAATGTCGTCGCTGATTATGGCTCGGAAGGGGAATGCGCTTCTCGCCCACATAATTGCGGCCCACTTTTGTTATTAAGATAGGAATAAAAATGCGTAAGCTTCCAAAATGATAATTACTTATTACAAAATTAAATTTGATGTGCTAGGAACACACACAGACATATATAGCCTACATACACATACATATATACAAACATAAGTACGTACATACACACACACAAATTATATAATATATATATATATATATATATATATATATAAATATATAGACATAGTAGATATATAGATAAATAGATAGACTGATAGACAGATACTTAGACATACAAGTATATAATATATACTAACCTATTTGACTGAAAAGAAAATTCAATATTTTTTTATGACGCTAAGTAATATCAACGATAGACTTTTTCAAGATATACTTCATGAACTTTGATGTATTCATCATTTCAAAATCAGCAGATATTACTGTTAATAAGCGAGAACTTTGACTATATATATATATATATATATATATATATATATATATATATATATATATATATATATATATATATATATATATATATATATATATATATATATATATATATATGTTACAGGCAGATAAATTGAAACCAGGCATTTCACGAGAGCTGCCTGAAATTTCAGGCAGATAGCGAAATGGACTTAGGGACATTTGATCCCCCAGGGGCTAGTGCTAAACACGGTGAAATACATTTGACCCCCAGGGGGCTAGTACTAAACACGACGAAACAGTGAAGGTGAGTGACTGTTCCGCCGTGTTTAGCCGTAGCCACCGAGTGGCTACGGTTTAGCACTAGCCCCTGGGGGGATCAAATGTGCCTGTAACACAAACACACAAACACACACACACACACACACACACATATATATATATATATATATATATATATATATATATATATATATATATATATATATATATATGCACATATTCTGTGTATATTTATATTAATATATATATATATATATATATATATATATATATATATATATATATATATATATATATATATATGTATATATACATTCAGTGTATGCATATATATATGTATACTATATACATATATATTTTGTATTTATGTATATGTATGTATGTATATATATATATATATATATATATATATATATATATATTATATATCGTATGTGTAAGTTATACAGTCTCTAAAAGGCAAGGTTCTTCCTTACTAACGGCTAATATCTGCTGATTTTGAAACAATGAATACATTAAAGTTCAATAAGTCTCTCTTTTACCAAGTATATCGTTGATAATATCCCCTGAAGGATTACTTAGCGTCATAAAAAAATATCCATTCGTTCTTTTCAGTCAAATATCTCGCTAAGAATAAACTTCTGATTAAAAATGAGAAAAAGGAAGTATCAGATGCGATATCCATTACAGTGGGCGATTACCTGCAGGTACATATATATATATAAAGAAGAGACGAAAGAACGTGCTTTCCGCCGCGTTTTAAAAGAACCGGAAAAAGGAAAGGGGAACTGAATAACAAAGGCAAAAGAAGTCATCGACATTTTCAGAAAGCAGAAGAAAACGAAGAAGAAGAAGAAATCCCCATCATGGTTTTCCGAGCATAAAAGTACTGAAGTTCCAGGGACGAGAAATCCTTTCGTTTTTTTCTTTTTCTATATTTACTGAGTGACAGAACGAGGTGACAGAGGATAAGCGAGAAATAACAGAACAGAAGTGACAGAGGATAAGCGAGAAATACAAGTAAAAAATGCGCAGAAGTTTCCTCGGCGCAGTCGAGTTTTCTGAATAGTGTATAATGCTGTATGACACTCTCAGCCACGGCTCATGAAACTCTCAGTCGCGGCCCATGAAACTACCAACCACGGCCCGGTGGTGGCCTGTTTTTTAGCGCCGATAGCGGTGCCAGACGCATGATCATGGCTAACTTTAACCTTAAATAAAATAAAAACTACTGAGGCTAGAGTGCTGCAAATTGATTTGTTTGATGATTGGAGGGTGGATGATCAACATACCAATTTGCAGCCTCTAGCCTTAGTAGTTTTTAAGATCTGAGGGCGGATAGAAAAAGTGCGGACGGACAGACAAAGCCGGCACAATAGTTTTCTCTTACAGAAAACTCAAAAGCTGAATTAAACTTCATTATAAAGTTACAAGAGTCAAGATTTTTCTTTGCCAAAATATGTTCCTTCACATCAGCATCCAGACTTATGGGTTGCTGTTTGCCTCTTCTCAAAACAAGAGTATCTGAGAAAGAAATAAATAGTCAAGTTTTATAGAAAAAATTAGGATGACACGATACCAATCATTGTCCCTTTAATAACAAAGGCAGCGTCAGGTTAAAAACAGCAAGGGATGAAATATCAAATAATGAATAAAGATAACAACAATAATATAAAGATGAAAATACACCAAGATACTTCAAAACGAAAGGAATTAAAAGTCATGCGAATAAAAGAGACTCTTGCATTAAAGAAACGCATATCGACACAAAACACAACGGCGACAAACCAATTTATAACTGAATATCTAATGAAACATGAACGCGCAGTAAGACAAAAAGGCAAGCTAATCAAACATAAAAGAAAACAGGCAACAACAACTTCAGTACAAAAGAACAATGGCAGAGGAAAGGGCAATTCCCAATAAAGCAAAAGCGTCATTCATGACTGCAGACAAAGAATAATTCATTTCCATAGAATAAAAAAGGACAAAGAAAGGACAAAGAATTTAAACAGAATGTTAACGGACCAGACAGAAGAATGTAACAGTAACATATAACATATAAGGTTTGGTCGATTTCAAATAAATTTGTTAAGACATAATAAAAGAAAGGAATATGGCCAAAAGTACACTAAAAACAAGACAAATATAACCAAAAATTAATTTTAAAATAAGGACAAAAAGATAAAAAGAAAGGGAATAAAAACATAATGATAGTTCCACATGAAAGGAAAAATGACTAACTGAACTCGAGAAAAAATACAGGAAAGTAAATACTAAAATGACAAAGCTGGTTGTATACATAGGAAAAAGCCAGATCTGATACAACATAAAAGAAAACCTTTAGATAACACATGAAGAAATCACTGCAACTTTACAAAAAATCGATGAGGTGAAAATTAGATGCAAGTAAAATGAAACGGATGATGAGATTCCTTGAAAATGATAAAAGACTTGGGTAAGGCAAGAATGTTTAAGTTTTTAAAACTATGGAACGAAATTTAGTTTTTCCTAACAAAAATTAAAGTTTTGACAAAAATGCAACCATAGAATAAGCACAAAAACTTTGAAAGCGGCGAAAATCACTGCAATTAGAAAAAAGGTTAAAAATCAAATTACGCAGAACACACACACACACACACACACACACACACACACATATATATATACATACATATATATATATATATATATATATATGTATATATTATACACATATATATGTATATTACGCATATACAGTATGTGTATATATACATATATGTACATACATATGTAAATGTTATGCATATATATATATATATATATATATACATATATATATATACATACATATATACATATATATATATATATATATATATATATATATATATATATATATATATAATGTATATATATACGTATATATATATGTGTGTGTGTGTGTGTATAGTCTAGGGATGGAAAAAGTGAAAGAAATTTTTTTCAAGAATCTGAATCTATGATTAACTGAAAGGGTGGATGGGTGTACATGAGTACACAGTCTGTGGAAATGTATTTGGAAAGTGGTTTGATATTTGGAAATAAATGTTTCTAAAGAAGGGTGATCATAAATACATAAGGTACAGAGAAACTAGCGTGGAAAAGGGTTTGCATGATTATCTGTGAGAGAAGAGTAGATGGAAGAGAATGTCGATGATGTAACTGTGAGAAGAGGAGTGAACTGAAGTATACCCAACCATCATTTGGCCGAAGTGAAACTTATGATAGATATAAATTTCAGTAGAAGAGGAATTTAGTGCAGCAAATGTTAACATGGCTGGCAGGAGAATGGAAGTGATAGATTTGCACAGGTATTCATGAGTATAAATAATATATAACTGCAGCACGAGAGAAGAGCTAAATCGAGTAGGTGAGGCATGAGAGGTAACATGCTGTCTCCAAAATCTGGGAGATGACTTGAATTATCTTTGGAAGCCAAGTTGGGAATATCATCAAGGAGGGAATGTTGAACCAACTCCATTTGGTGAAGTAAATCGTGGCTGTTGAATGAGACAGAAAGAAAATGGATCAGAGTTGTAGTGATGAACTGTTGGCATAGTATGTACGGCATAAGAAGTATCGAAAGGGTGTTAAATGTGGAGATATGTAGAAGTGGTGAAATGTTAGCTTAAGTGTTTTTTAAGAAGGTTTAGAAACGTAGAAAGAATGGAGAATGACATGGTGGCGAAAAGGCGTATAATTTGGAAATGTTAGGAGGAAGGTGGAAAGGAAGAACTAGATGATGTGAAAGTGGTAATGGAAAGGTACGGTCTTAATATCCAAAAAGCACAAGAGAGCATGCGCGAAAAGGTAAATGGTGCAGTGCATATGAGGAGCGGGGTTTGGCAAACAGCTGATAACCGTTTTACGTAGCTGTATAAAGTGGCTGATGTTGTGAAAGTTCTTT
The DNA here is from genome assembly GCF_040412425.1 of Macrobrachium rosenbergii. Classification (NCBI taxonomy): domain Eukaryota; kingdom Metazoa; phylum Arthropoda; class Malacostraca; order Decapoda; family Palaemonidae; genus Macrobrachium; species Macrobrachium rosenbergii. The sequence goes on from NC_089765.1 coordinate 31,634,691, forward strand.
TACACATGAGGTTCATCCATGATTCAGCAAATAAGGTATGACTCGAACAGTGACTGATCCCCTGCATTTTCCTCTGGAGCCAACCGCTAGGTAAAGCGACTTAATGTTGAAAATATGTCTTGTCGGAGAGTCATTTATTAAGTTCATATGAGTGTAACTGGAGTTTCACCTTATATAAAAATGATAGTGACCTTCGGTATGGAACTGGTTACGTCATAGCTGTAATTTACAATCACGGCAATACAACAGTGTGCTGTTAATACGATGGTAGCAGTGACATGGGTAATAATTACACCTCTCTAAATTAAGGTAAAATATTTTTACGTATTGTATACGTTCTTGTTGCGCAAAACGAGCAACAAATGAAGTTTCACGTTCTGTAAACTCATCGAGTTTTTCTCATATATATATATATATTTATATATATATATATATATATATATATATATATATATATATATATATATATGATATATACATATATATATTTATTTATATACTGTATATATATGAAAGGTGGTATCATAAGAAAAAAGCCTACTTATTCTCAACTATACTTTCGACATGAGGTTGCTACACCTGTGCACTTTTCTTAAAATTGTGGCAGCTGCTAGTACACAATCATAGCTGGGTCAACTGGTAGCGGTAGACCGGTTTCTACAATTGAGACCAGCTTGTCAAACATATAAACACACACACACACACATACACATATATATATATATATATATATATATATATATATATATATATATATTGATATATATATATATATATATATATATATATATATATATATATATATATATATATATATATATATATATATATATATATATATATATATATATATATATATATAAGGTGTTTCAGAAATTAGAGGGCCCCCTCTACAGCATAAACTAAAATTGATATGGACAAAAACAAAAGTAATTCAGAACAGGTATTTATTTAAGTTTCTCTCAGAGTATTTAATATTTTGTGTGGCCTCCATCTGCCTGTACCACAGCCTGCATTCTTGAGGGGTATGATTTCAGCAAATCACAAAAAAGCTGAGACTCAAACTCCATTTCCCTGAGCACTTCGGTCACCTCTCTTCGCAGGTCGTTGAGGCTTGGTATACCATCATAGTTCACTGTGCATGCATGCTTCAACATGATCCTTTAAGGTACCACCAATGTTTTCACACACATTAAGGTCAGGGGAGCTACATGGAAATTCACTTAACGAGAAGAAATCGATACCACTGTTTCGAAGCAGCTCCTGTGTCTGAAGAGCCTTGAAACATGGTGCCTTATCATGCAAAAATGTGACTTCTTCAACGTCATTTTCAGGATCTTTGAGGAAAGGAAATACTCCACCAGTAAGCACAGTTTCTCTGAAGTATTCGCCATTCCATGCCTGTTCTTTTTCTTTGATGATCCACATTAACCGTTTGGCTGTGAAACTGAAAAATTTCCAAACATTCAGGAAATTTCACAACTTGGCGATAGCACATGTCATTGCTGATATCATCCAACTTTGCAGCCCAAATGATGTCATTTTTATGATTTGGCTTCCTCACTGTGTAAATAAAGAATTCATCTGATGAGGCAACATGGAGAAAGTCAGCTTCATCCCAATCTTTAAGAAATGAACCACAAAACCATGCACCATCTTCTCTCTGTTGCTAGTGATGTTGGGCTTGCTGACAACATGAAATGGCTTGATACCAGATTTTTTCAACTCACGATATACAGCACTATAACTTCTCTTCTTTCCCCTTTTTGTTTCTAGTTCAAGCGCCAATATACGTAAAGACTTTCTTGGTCTACCCACTGCCTCAGTTATGATGTCTTTTGACCCCTGAGAAAGGACTTCAGGCCTTCCAAGATTCTCACTCTTTTCGCGATGACAGTCACATGGATTTTTTTTCCAGTTTCTTTTAACAAAGGATTCATCTCTTTTAATGTATTTAGCTATCCAGGAACGTGAAATGAAGGATGCGCCAGCATCCCTGGCCTCTCTGAAGGTTATAGCCCGGATTCGGTCAATCCATCTGATTTCCTCCGAGTGGTTAGTCATGGCTATATCTAACTCCGTCACTCAGTCTGAAAATACAAGAAATGTAAAATGGAAAATAGCTTAATAGAAACTTAAAATAATGTACTTGGAGATAGGCTATAGCAGAAAACTTCATAACTTTTCATTTGTTCTGTGGAGGGGGCTCTAATTTCAGA
>NC_089765.1:31641909-31681909 GCF_040412425.1 Macrobrachium rosenbergii
CCCAAGTATGATAGTGTTCAAGATACGACCACGTAAATTACTTCATCTCAACTTTGAATGAACATCATCGAAGTGGTCATGATCATATATATATATATATATATATATATATATATATATATATATATATATATATATATATATATATATATATGACTGTAAAATATTTTCTGCTAAAACAGAATTCCATCTAATAAAAGGAGCCCATATGTATATATATATATATATATATATATATATATATATAGATAGATAGATAGATAGATAGATAGATAGATAGATAGATAGACAAACAGATAGACAGATAGATAGATATATAGCTATTGTACTTATATAAAAAAAAATGGCTTATTTTTAACTACATTATTTTTTATCCCTCTATTAGACTACTATGTAAGACAATAACAAAGTACAGTTTCACAGCAAAATGTTTATTATTCGGTGTAATATTGCCTTTTTTTTGTCACAAAGATTAATAAGGAGTAGCCCGAGATGTGGATGCAAGAGCAAGCAATAAGAATGACATTCAGAGCGCTATTTATCTAGACTTCCTGCTACAGCTGAAGGGAATAACTCTTTGTTTACGAAAAGTAGAATGAATATCTTTCTGATTCAGGACAAGATGTGTTTTTATTTAATATGTTGATTCCATTCGGTTGGCTCGTATCCCTGCAGCTGTTTACAAGACGCAGACACAAAAATCAATTAATAAAGATCAGAATAGCATGAAACTTGTTCATTACATGGGATACCCGAAAATAATGTATGATAAACATTCATTATGAATGTCTACCACACGTTCATTATGAACGTTTTTTAGGCTTTGCACGCGAGAGAAAATCTTTTATCCTGACAAACCCTACAGACGTATTCTATTTCGATTCAGCCCTCTTAATCTTTCCAGTTCTGTAACTTTGAAAAACTTGAAATCCAAGTATAAAGACAGAATTTTAACTCTGTGTTACCGCAACTTTTGGTATTTTCTCAGGTAACAGACCAAAAAATTTTCGTATACATTAATGGCAGCAAGAAAATTTGCTCTTTTTCTTCCCCATGGCAAAAAGCAAAGGCTGGCAAAACATTCAATCCATTTCCTACCACTACAGGAAAAGACAGAATAAATTGAGAAACTTCCAGCCTTATTTTTGAGGCTCTCCTATCGGTGGTCACTGGGTCCATCAACCTGGTCCTATTTATTCGTAACTGTTTCTAGTCCTCCTGAAAAATTCGAAAGATGCTTTGAACTTTTGCCTAGAAAAGATGATGGTCATAAGAATTCAGCAGCAAGGGAGCAATAAAAATTTTCAGACTTACAGACGAATGACCAAATACTAAAGAAAAAAAACACACACACATACACAGAAAAGAGGAGAGAGAGGACTTCAGGGATGCACAACCCAAAAGATGACTCTGGCTGTAGACTGCAATTAATGGAAATGGAGCCGAAGAGATGGGTGTTGGTGGCAAAAAATTCGAGCATCTGATTTTAATGATATCGATCATCTTAGCAAAACAACTGTGTTCCAGAAAATTTAAACCGATCACTCGACGTAAAAAAAAACTGATTGCGACTTTATGGTAATAATTGTGAAGTTCTTGGGGAATCCAGAAAATAACTAGCACAGAGAAATGTCATAATTCTGTTCTTTTTTAATATTTGTTTTACCAATATATCATATAAGAGCAAAGCGGAAATGACAGGGGTTGTTGTATGTTTATTAATAGAGAACAATTAATGATCTTTTAATGAGTGCACAGATGCAATGGTATAAAGAGGAAGCCTACAGGCAATCAAAATAATCAACTCCGGTCGTCTACACACTCATCGGAATAAACTGCGGCAGTCATGACAAAAGGAAGTGGATTCAGGTCTCACCAATTATGGGTTTTAAAAATGTATACAAATGATGAGAATGATTGCAAAACATACAGGAAATATTTTGTAAGGCGTAACTGACTCACTTATGAAGAGGCTACAGATCAATGAACGAGGTATACACACAGGCGCGCGCACACACACACAAATATATATGTATATATATATATATATATATATATATATATATATATATATATATATATATATATATATATATATATATATATATATATATAATTGCCTGTGTGCGTGTACATGGACCATATCTCGTCATAATGACTTTCACAGTTAGTCTTAATATTTCTCTGCTGGTCATAATAATTGAACTGTATGAAACAAAGTCGAATAATTTCAAGTTGAAGTAAAATATTAAGAACAGGGAAATTTTCTCTGGTTGTTTCGATCACCTTATCCATCTGCCTGTTTCTCTTCCATGTAGATATGATTATCGACTTTGGTGAACTCACCGCCTAAGAAGTAACCTGGACAATCATCTTTAAATCTTGAAACTAAAACTTGGAGTGCCAGAGGAGTTCACACCCACTTCCACAAGTGACAGAATTTGAGTATCTAAAAATGCGCCGAGAGATCAGCCCCCGTAAGGCAGAAGAGACAGCTGGGGCTGGCCTGACAATTTTGTCACTGGCGGCTAGTCCTCTGTTGACATTTTGTGGACACCAGAGCAAGTAGGTAACATACCCTCAACCACGAAACCATGACGTTGCCGATAAAAGAACCCCATTGCCCTACTGGTGAACTTTTAGAGGGATGTTCTTTAGACAGACCAACCCTACCAGAAGCAGAGCCTTCCAGATCTGAAATTGCCCGTTTTCACCAGGCAGTCATCACTTGCATTGGAGTGGATACTTGGGAAAACGACTTACTACTCCCTTGACAGACATCCTCCTTTACTCTCACGACTCCTCACAGGGCCAGGGCGATCTTCCTAAAAGGAGAGAGAGTGAGAGTGGCAGAAGACAAACCACCGATGGTTGGAAACAACATTGTTCCTGATCACCACCAAAAGAGAAAAGAAACCGCTGAGTACAGACTCTTGTTTCCCCGGTGGGAAGCGGTAGAGAAAGAGTAAGGGGAATATGCAATTGTTTCTAACTCATTTTCTGGTGAATCTGGTACAATTCATGATTTTCACACTAGCTCACGGTCAGGTCTTGAATCAGAGTAAAGGACTGTAAGAAATTAAGTTGTTGGGATATCAGAGAAGAACTGCACCGAATTGCAGGTGTAAAATTTTGCTCAGTTTGTTTGGTCAAAAGATACATGTAATCTGTATTACCAAGTCAGTGATTCTGTTATTGTTGTCTGAGCTACAAGTCATTTATATATTGATAATTGCGAGTCTAGGTTTTGTTAATCACTTGTTTGTTTGAAATTTGTTTGTAAGAAGTTGATCTCATATATTAGAGGGAGTATTGTCTTCACCGGGACTCAGTTATTAAATGCGTGTGAGGCAGACTTGTTCACCATTTGAGATTAGGTACTGTTGTTTTATATGTTAGATACTACACCCTTTACTGATAGACTTCATTTGCACACTCATGTATGAATATAAGAGTCTGAACAATTCAAACTGCCTTCGACACAGGCCTAAGTAACTATATAATTCAGTCCTCACATGACTGAGGAAAATGTCATCTCTCTCTCTCTCTCTCTCTCTCTCTCTCTCTCTCTCTCTCTCTCTCTCTCTCTCTCTATATATATATATATATATATATATATATATATATATATATATATATATATATATATATATATATATATATATATACATATATATAATATATTATTTAATATATGTATATATATACACACCGTATATACATATATATATCAACACAGTGATTCATGCGATTATTTGGAATCATGTTTGAACAGAAACAGAACGCTTGAATTACAAGTCAAAATTGTGTTAATTCATATAACAAGGCTCTGGAAAATAAGTTATATACGTCCATTTTACAATTTATGTGTTGTGTCGAGGTCAATGAAATGATTACTCTCAAGGCCTGCGAGTGATCACATATATAACTTTTACATTTACTCTCGTTCATGATTCAGATTCCGTGATCTTCACACAACATTTGGTACATTGAATTACGAATATTTTTTTTTATTTATGTGCATTTTTATTTCATTTTATGGTATCATTTGTTTTTGTATTACTATATTGTTTTATTAATTTTGAGATATTGATTAGTACTGCTATGACGAGCAGGATAAGGGTTATATTTTAATTGAGACTATTCAGATAAATTAACATACAGTTTTTTGCATTCAGTCACCCTCCCTTTGCACACTCTATTTTTTCTTTACAGGTTTTTAATTAATTTCTTTTCTTGATGTAAGTCCCCTGCCAGTCCATTTCTCTTGAATTTACTGCTACAAATACTGTACTAGAATAAATTTTATGGATTTTTTACTTGGTGTTTCCTTGTTTTCTGTCTCTTTCACTACTGAGACAAACAGTATTAATATTAATGTGAATGCAGTTTGAATGCTATTAAAATTGTATTACAAGTCATGTTTTGGAATAATTCTAAGAAGGAAACTGAATAAAGGTTTCCCTAACAGTGAAAAGTTCTCAAGCTGCAAAAGATCTTTACAGTACTACAGACTGCAAGAACTGTTATAAAAAAAAAAGCCAACTTCATAAAGAATAAAGAAATCTGGTATTATAATCTAAAGCCTACTCCCGGACAGTTTTGGTTTAATGCTACTAACAGTTGTCTAGTCTTTAGAAGCTGACCTTAACGATCAGTGATTTCACGCTCATTTTCCCATTACATGACTTCACGTCTTGTTCGTGACTACCTATTTTACCTCCTTGGCTTCATTTACTTAAAATCCTGCAGTAACGTGAACGTGACACTGACAGACGGTGCTAGAAACGACTGACTCCTGGAATTTGCTGCGGCTGTCAAATCTTCGCCATTTTTAGGACGCCACGGCAACTTGGTCATACACTATTGATTTGTCACCGTTAACCGAGACTAAGGTAGCTTTCTGACATTCACCAATCAGCAGAACGTTAACCTTAAGGAGAGCTGTAACAAGGAACGAAAGGCTCCGCCTATACTGTTCTACCACTTGATAAAAAGCACGACCGATTCCCGTGCACTAATGTCAAGAAGACGAATGAGTACCAAAAGACACCTTTGCCCTCCATAACGGAAGACCGCTCTGCAACCCAGATTGATCACCGATAATTACAGCTCAACTGGCGGGATAAATGATCCAATCTGCTATCGGGGAACAATTGTGTGTGGAAGTCTCAGCGTTCCAAAATGGAGTCTTAACTAAACATTATGAAGAGATACACTAATTCTTTAATTACAGATACAATCATTCTTTAATTAGAGATGTAAGTGAATAATGAATACTCTCAAGAAAAGAATGTTAAAGTTGTTTGTAGAGATTCTTTGCAACCCTCAACTTTGGTTGTTTTGTGATATGACTGATGCCTAGTTGTTGAATGAATGGATGTCAAATCGGAAGTAAAAATATGATGAATTGCGTTAACAGTATGACATAATAGATGACAGACTGTTAAACACTGTAATATCATAAAGCAGATTTTATGTTAAGAACTATAAAATCATTAGCTACAAATTGAGAATGTTACCAATCTTATATTAAGATGGCCAGGCACAATAACATAGAAATTAAGTGAATGAGGTACTGCAAGTGTTAGAAATTCCATATTTATAATCAGATGATGTCTAAAGTCTTTTTGGTTAGGCAAGAGACCTGTATGAACCTAAGAAATATTTATAAAATCACCATCTTCTTTTTTAGTGCTTTAATTCTGATTAATCATACTGATTGTTGATGCTAAATTTGTCATTCAGCTCCAGATTTTATAAAAAAAATATTTACAAAGTTTGTTACCTGCACTTCCTTAATATGGGTTATATGGTGTTTTTTCTGGTGTATTTTTCATTTCAGTGTTATTGTTAATTTGTTGCTCTAAGTCTACTAAACTGAATCCCGTAATTTCGGTTTCGCTTTTACTCCTGAAACGTGAACTAAATTTTTACATTGCACTCATCCTCCCTTTTACCTTTTAATTCTTTTAATTATTGTGATCCACTTGCTGTGTAATTTTGAGAATAAATGTTATATTCTTGTATTTCACGTTATTATTTAGAAATGAAATTAACAATGTTCTCTGTTGCTCAGCTGAAAACTAAAGTAGATATTATTTGAGAGTACAAGGGAAAATCTAAACTAGAAAATAAAGCATACGAAAAACAATTTTAAAGATATCGTGGAAGAAAAATGAGTTTATAAATCATTCACAAAAGATTATAATCCTGGCAAGGAATATAATAGGACACAACGTACTAAAGTCTCTAATTTATATTGTTTTCTGTACTGGCTTCATATTCCTGAGTAAAAGTATAGGTTGAAGGGACAAGAAGAGACAAGAATATCGAGTAAGTTATGTGTTCTTTGATAACTTTAAGTTAAGTATATCTTAGTTTAACCAGACCACTGAGCTGATTAACAGCTCTCCTAGGGCTGCTATTGTGGGATCCGAACCGCATTATGACGAGAAATGAATTTCTATCACCAGAAATAAATTCTTCTAATTCTTCACTGGCCGGTCGGAGAGTCGAACGCTGGGCCAACAGCGTGCAGCCGAGTGCTCTACCCACCCCTCAAAGAAGAACTTCTGTCAAGTTATAAATTTGTGAAGGGTTAACTATGAATTGTTTTCTATCTATTGCATTATTGTCTGTTGTTGGACAAGTTGCCCAAATGAAGGAAATGCAGGTCTTTGCACTGCATGGAACTGATAACAATTAATTCTGAAACTCGTCCCCAGTCAAGCTACAGTTTTAAATTTCATTCATTCCTCGGCTCTGGGCTGTAATATTACAAGAGCTTCAGAACACATCAATATGCAACTATAGTTCCAAGGGAGACACTACACTGCACAAATCCTACCGTACAAATCCTATCCCCTCTACCTGAACGGCACTTTGGTTCTGTATGTTATAAATAGAGCTAAGGCCAGTGAAATGATAGCTTAAAACGTAAAAATTTTCAACATTTGCTGGTTATATATAAACAAATTATCATCACAGAAATTACAAGTTATAATATATATATATATATATATATATATATATATATATATATATATATATATATATATAGAGAGAGAGAGAGAGAGAGAGAGAGAGAGAGAGAGAGAGAGAGAGAGAGAGAGAGAGAGAGAAAATTATGCGCATGCATCACATAACGAGTGGAAACGATTCGTGGGGAAGAGAAAAACAAACCAAAGATATACTATTCTTAATAGCCAGGAAGGAAGAAGCAATTATGTGTCCATGACAGGAGTGAGTGGGCATCTGTCACAGGCAAATGGGTCATCTGTTGCCGAGGCACTTCCGATGCCGTTGTTTGAATCTCATCTACGGCTCTAGAACTTTGAGGGCGAGGACTCAATAATCCAAGAATCTTTTGAATTTCAAATGTAAAAGAATCCTGCTCTTATAATGATCATCATTTTCTTTCTTATCCGCCTCCCTGAATACGTTAAAATATCATCAGTTTATGTTTGCCATTGTTTAATATATCATTTAACTCTTTACAAGTATATGAAAGGAGTCATGGATATTGAATGAACATGTAAGTGTAACTTCGATATTGATCTACTTAAACAACCTTCTGATATATTTCACCTTTCTTAATTCATAGACTCTTGTCACATTTGTTATGATATATCATTAATAACATTCAATCCGAAAGACGTATGTGTGAACCGTATAAACATTCTTCACAACACTCTCATAACTTGCAATCACTCTCATAAACCAACTTTTGTCAACATAACTTTTCAACATTACCGTCTTTAATGCTCTTTTGAATCGCCTGAGCGGTCTCAGTAACGTTTCCCATTCCTAATCATCAGTATTCTTTTCTGGATATTAGTCCTAAATTTCCATTCACACGCTCTTGTCTCAACTTGCAACTAATCGCAAGGGTCCCCAACATTTTCACAGACTTTCAGAAATGTGAAACAGCCCCAGATATGTAGCGAGTCTCTCTCCTGGTCATCCAGTTACCTGCACACCCTCTCACAAACTTTTCGTCAAAAAATATCTGGATTACTCTCAACGCACAGTCTTACCTATCGTTAATTCTGTCATCAGTTACTCTTTTACATTTAGCGCCTTACACTCGCGCTTCCCAGAAATAAAAGCAAGGCTGTGCACCTTTCACTACCACCCCAGGTACAATACTCTCAATCGCCATAATCCAGCATTTCACCTGTCATTCTTTTTATTCTCTTTCCCTGTACTGAATACACCATCAAGAGTGAATTTTTTGACACTTCTTGTGGCATTTGTTCAGTCTTGCACCTGTCACCGACGATTAATAAGACCTCACAATAGATCATCTACCAACGATTCATTTTCCTTTGTGCATCTCCCATTCCTTTATTGACTTCCTCGTCACCCGCTCCCTACCTTTACTTCCACCGGGACACTTTTTTTTTTACTAGGGTACTTTCTTTGCATTCTCCCCTTACTACCACAAACAACATATCCTTTCATACAAACATTTCAAATACCCTTATTTTCCTGTTATACAGTTACACATTTGCTTTATTATCCCACGTCTTTTTCATGTTTTTAGAATAGTTATTATCCCATTTTCTTCCTCCACTTGTTTCACTCATAAACTTCAGTGCCCCTCTGCCTCTCTCCAAAACATCTCTTTCTCCTCTGCCTACCTTTGTTCCTCTTACCCTCCATATGCATATCACATACACCTTTGCCTTATCATTATAATCTCTTTGGGTCATGTCGTCAAACTATCCTATCTTACTTTTTCTGTCACTGTTTCTGATTTTACCAATACCAACTCTTTATTTCCTCACCTTTTTATCTTTTCATTAGTAAAACATTCAGAATCTTCATTTCTCAAACGTATATAAGCATTGACCTGATTACATTCTTGATCTTTAAAAGGATCTTTTAAAGTATGACGCTTGCCCGATATAGATAATTGCTGCTTCAATCTCCTCCTTTATCTCGGACCCCCAGCCAGCTTCCCCATAGTACTCGCTTATGTTCACAGACAGTCTGTTAAATAAAATGACCAGTTATACCTCTACTTCCAGCTACTTCCATTTTCAATCTCTAGCTTTAGTATAACACTACGTTTCCTCTGAATAATCTCATAATCTGACCACCAACAAATCCTTCACCTTCTCTCATGGAATAAGTGAATCATCGTATTTGGAAGACAATTATGCCACAGAATCATTTCCATTATGAAACACTACTCTCGTTGACCATTCTCTGTCAATTACGGTATTCGAAATCTACCAGTCTCTACCTCTCTCAGTCTACAAATTTGAACGGAGAGTTGCCTTGCCTAACCACACTTTCAGTTTTGCTACAACAAGCCTGGTATAACAGCGAAGCCTCTCTAAGAAGTCTTATCCTCTGTCTCCCTTGTTTGGTCATTTGAGATAATAACTACTATTCTCTGCTTTAAAGACACACAATCCTGATACGAACAAACTACTCATTCACAAGTCCCTATAGTCCTCCTAGCACAAGAATAGCTACCTGTTGTACAGCCATTTATCTCTCTCCCACACGCTTTCCAGTTGCGTAACGCAACACACAACTAAGACACCAACACCGAACGCTCTTCAGCTTCGCGTCAATTTGCCCAACTCTTCTATTTGACATCCCTCCTCTATTTGGCATACATTCTGGCGCTTTCTGATATTAAGGCCTCTCTGTTCAAGCACCTCTGCAACATCCTCCGGACCGATGTTCTCTAAGTCTCAATCCCTTCCTCACTTACTCGCCATAGTTCCTCGTTAGACCAGTTGGTAGAGTTGTGGGCTAGCACTCGCGAGGCCCGAGTCCGAGTCTCCGGCCGGCTAATGAAGAATTAGAGGAATTTATTTCTGGTGATATAAATTCATTTCTCTCTCTAATGTGGTTCGGATTCCACAATAACTGCAGGTCCTGTTGCTAAGTAACCAGTTGGTTCTTAGCCACGTATCTGCTGGGCGCGAGTTCGAATCTCCAACCGGCCAATGAAGAATAAAAGGAATTTATTTCTGGTGATAGAAATTCATTTCTCCAAAATGTGGTTCGGATTCCAGAATAAGCTGTAGGTCCCGTTGCTAGGTAACCAGTTGGTTCTTAGCCACGTAAAATAAGTTTAATCCTTCGGGCCAGCCCTAGGAGAGCTGTTAATCAGCTCAGTGGTCTGGTAAAACTAAGGCATACTTAACTTTTCACTTCCTCGCCACGTAACCAAATAACCTCTAAACTATCCTGGCTATATTTTCATACACAAAACGTGCTCGTGTATGTGTGTGTATATATATATATATATATATATATATATATATATATATATATATATATATATATATATATATATATATATATATATATATATGTAGAACCTACTGGTCACTTTTTACCAGATACAAATGTAACTGTAATAGCCATTAGTTCCTCTTAATCTTCCCGATTCTTCGCGCTTTTTTTGATTACGCTTGTCACTACAAAGACTTAGGTTCCAAGTGCAAGAAATATGAAGACATATGATGTCTGGTAGTGGGAGACGTCATAATATTCATATTTCCTGCACTTGGATCTTAAGGCTTTGTAGTGAAAAGCGTATCCAAAAAAGCGAAGAATCTGAGAAGTTAAGGGACATTGTGGCTATTGCAATTATATATATATATATATATATATATATATATATATATATATATATATATATATATATATATATATATATATATATATATAGTGTGTGTGTGAATGTGCATGTGGAACTGCATTCACCTGTGTACATATATCTCCCCGCTCTTTTCTTTTAAACTTTAAGTAAAACCTAGGCATTAACATATTCGTTTCTTTGATGCATGGAAACCCCTCAAAATAAAAAGAAAAATCAAAAACTTATTCCGTCGTTCTATCAACTTTTTCTTTCGAATTTCCCCCGGCCTCCCCACCAAAACCCCTCCCAGCCTCCGGGCCGCCCCAACTCCTTTGCATATCTCACTTGAGGAAAATTATCCCCTCTTCCAGAGATTTCTGACACGGAAGAGGCGTCATATGTTGACGAGGATGAATATCGGTGACACCGAGTGTCTGTAAAGAAAAAGGGCAGAGGATATTCAAAGACTTCTGCCCCATAAATTCCAGTGTATCCAATATCCTTGATCAGGATATTATCCAAATAATCTCCTGGCGGTGTCGCTTGAATCTGTGAGATGGCTAATAATAATTTACAATTCCAATCACTTTACCTTAAATAACTTTATTATGATTCATGTATTCAGGAAGAATTTCCTGAAACGCAATACGGAGAAATATAAAAGAATATGCAGGAAGGAAAGAAGTAATACAGTTGATAAATCTGTCTCTCTCTTTCCCCTGAAGGGAAATAATTCTAATAACGCAAAAACTGAAAGAGAATTCAATTCAAAACAACTTACAGTTCCTGCGTGTTAAGGCACAAGGCCTTCAATAAACGGTAATATCAAAAGCTGCAGAATACCAGGCCGCCGCCAGTACACATCATGATGCCAGATTTCATATAGGACCCTACACACATAGTTCTACTCTCCCTTCCCTATATTTGATCGTTATGATGAGTTTCCCATTTTTTGGAAAGAGAGCTGAGGGGGTCGAGTTTCATTAAAGCTTTTCAGCAGAAAACGCCGCAATGATGCAAACTGGAAGCCACCTACACTCAGAGGGATCGGTACTGAGCACTAAGGTCAACAGCGAGAGATGAGCAAATACCCTCCAAAACGGCAAAATGTGAAATGGAACTAGTTGCATTTCTGTCTTCATCATCTACCAGCTGTCTGAAACAGACTAAAAGGTGAAATGGACTTTCAGTTAATTTTGCTTACTGAAATTTTCCCTCGTCCATATCACGGTGTTGAAATGTTAATGCGCTACCAAAATTCCTTGCAAGAAAAAAAAAAGAAGTAATACGACGACACCTGCCTAGCAACACTCATGACAATCAGCTATAGCGGCGTAGCACCTTTATGAATATCTTGCATCGACACTGTATTTCTAGTGGTATTTCTGTCAGACGATGAAAATTATATTATAAAACAAAATCATCATATGATATATATATATATATATATATATATATATATATATATATATATATATATATATATATATATACATATAAATATAATCACAAACTCCTCCTCAAGTCGCAACGTCCCACTTCTACATGACATACAATTAAATCGGGAATCTATTCTTCCTCTCACTTTAATTACCTGTCCTGCTACGAAAATCGTTTAATTCTGAAATAACTATACCTTGGGAATAACTTACACCCATTGGGGGATTACAATTGATAAATGCATCTTCCCTTCAAGGTTTCGAACCTTGGCCTTGGGTTTAGACAGAAATATGCAGCGTCGATTTAGGAACTGTGCTTTGGGTTCAGCAACAACAATAAATAGTAGACTTTGAAAAATCGGCTTTCAAGATTGCAGAATGGTCAGAGTCGGCTGTTTATCGTTTATCCAAACCCAAAGCCCAGTTTCGAATCCTGGCCTGGCAGATGAACTTTTCAGATATAACTCCCCTTGGGTGTAAGTTATCTCCACGGTGCAGTAAATTCGATATAAACAATATTTGTGGATTTATAATAGTCATTTGTATATGTGCGAACAAAATTCACTCACTTACACACACACACACACACACACACACACACACACACATATATATATATATATATATATATATATATATATATATATATATATATATATATATATATATATATATATATATATATATATATATATATATATATATATATATATATATATATATATACCTGTCGCTTTAGCTAACAAAAACGGAGCATCTTTATCATGGTGTATTTTACATCCGTTCCCATTCAGTAACTTTACCTCAAATTTACTTACATTGATTGAATCGTTCCAGTAACGAGTTTTGAAGAAGAAGAAACGGTTGTTTATATTTTACTCTGCTAACAGCTTTGTTCTGAGCCAATGGGATTTCTGCAAACAGAAAACGTGATATATCGGCAGTAGTATTGATACACGCATTTTTAATGTTTTCAGTGTAAATCGTTTATCAGATAAGGGGTCAATACAAAGAAAACGACACAAAGACGACTGCCTCAGTCATACTTTCACTCCTGAATCGTAGATGAGACTCCTGCACAGAAAACTAACACTGCTTTATGCGCCAACACTGAAGGCTCGTCAACATTATGGCGAAACGCCCCCAACCCCCACCCTACACGCTGCTCAGTTAGCCTCTCTCTCTCTCTCTCTCTCTCTCTCTCTCTCTCTCTCTCTCTCTCTCTCTCTCTCTGCCTTTCTACCACATACATTAACTAAGCCATTTCACACAGAATCTTCTCCTTTTATTCTTTCTACATTAACTAGGGTTCAGCAGTCCCAGGTATACCTCCATTACTACCACCGCGGTAGCAGTCGGTTTTAATTGACTGACCTGAATTTAATGGATGTGGCAGTGTTCGTTGTTTTGTTGTCTCTGGGGCTACTCCCTTTTTAATACACCGGGACAGTTTTATTTTTCTATTTACTCATTATATTATTATTATTAAAATAGTTTAACCAGACCACTGAGCTGACTAATCAGCTCTTATAGGGCTGGGCCCGAAGGATTAGGATCAAATGCAGCCAGTCTAGGCCATAGGCCTAGAACTGGGACCAAAACAGGTCATTCGCATGATGATGAATAAATGAAAATGAAGTGTAAAAGAAAAAACTGTATAACAAATATGCTTTTACTCTGAAACGCATGTATACAATAAATACATTTGCTCGTTTCATGCATACAAATAAAAATTAAAGATTAAAAAGAATAAAAGAAAATTTCATAAAAATCAAAAATTAAAATTCAGAATTACAATTTTTTTTTAAACGCCCTACAGGCTTCTGTATTTTCATTATTTACTTGGATTTATATTTTGTCTATCAAGTTACACTTTTAATGAAAGATAAAATTGGGATGACTGAAAAAATGTATAAGATTCTGATAAAATTTCCCCATTGATTTATTTCCAAAGGTTGATATTCGCTGTTGATTATATTTTGGACAGTCGCACAGCACATGTTTGACTGTTATCAACACTTTGCATTCTGGGCATTCGGGAGGAGGGCCACATGGACTGTTCATTAAGTGTCCATGTGTCAAACGAGTATGGCCTATTCGCAGACGCGTCAGAATTACTTGTGTTTGTCTCTCTCTCTGACATGATGAGCTCCATTTTCCAACGCTGGATTTTATCTGTTTCAACTTATTATTTATAGGTTCCTCGTTCCATATGTTTTGCCATTTATTTATAATGATTGTTTTTATATCTGTTTACTCATAACTGTCAAGCCACAAATTTCGTGAAGTATCCTATTCACCGTACCTCAGGGAAAAACTTACTCCCAAGGGGAATTATGATTGTTAGGTGCTTCGTCACAAGTGGGATTCGAACTGCCGCCTTTGGGAAACAATGAATTGACAGTAAAAGGTCTGAAAGGTGTAACAGGAGCAAAACCTCGCAGTTGCACTATGAATCAATTGTTAGAGGGTGGAAAGTATGATGGAAGTAAGAGAATATGACAGGAGTTGCAGTAAAAGGAACGAAAGGGGTTGCAGCTTGGGGCCGAAGGCATGCTGCA
Source organism: Macrobrachium rosenbergii (assembly GCF_040412425.1). NCBI lineage: Eukaryota > Metazoa > Arthropoda > Malacostraca > Decapoda > Palaemonidae > Macrobrachium > Macrobrachium rosenbergii. The sequence goes on from NC_089765.1 coordinate 31,656,522, forward strand.
AAGAACCTTAAGTAATGCTTACAGTGCACTGCGTGAGGTGCACTGGCGGCACTAACCACACCCCCCCACGGGAGAGGGTCCTTTATGTTCAAGAAGGAAGGGCGCGCACCCAAGGTAGTGTTGATGAGCACAGTATCTGAAGAAGAATGAATTTACAACAGGTGAGACTTCTGTATTAAAAAAATGGCTGCTAGGCTACTTTACTGAGGGAGCTCATTCTTTATTCAACAGTGATAGAACGAATGTGGTTATGTCAGTGATCTTGTTAGTCTCTGAGGCACATCACCCCTCCCTCCAAGGACACAAAGCATATCGGAGACGCCAAAATTTAACGAATTCCTTGAATCTGAGCCTCGCTCTTCAACTTCACTGCATGAAAACTGTGTAAAGAAATATATATATATTTTTTTTTGCATGCAACGTCTAGAATTAAACAGTGTGACTTATTTTATTTTTACTATTTTTCTCCTTGTTTATGTTGTGCTTATGACCACATTCTCTCTCTCTCTCTCTCTCTCTCTCTCTCTCTCTCTTTCTCTCTCTCTCTCTCTCTCTCTCTCTCTCTCTCAGTTCAAACAAATTTTTTAGAAAAGGTCAAAATAAAAAATTATAAACAGAGACTAAGGAAAAATAGCTAATGGTTGTGAAATGAACTAAACAGCCTCATCACTTCTATGGGAAAAGAGAGAGAGAGAGAGAGAGAGAGAGAGAGAGAGAGAGAGAGAGAGAGAGAGAGAGAGAGAGAGACCGACCCTAAAATCACAGTTCAGATCAAAATAATCAGGAGCTATTGCAAAACAGCAAAAGCATTTTACAATTATTAACTTCTGCAATGTATCTCTCGTTCGTTCATCAAAGGCCTCATGCTCCCACCAATTTCAAATATGCTTGGGTGAGCGATAGCTTTCCTCAATATGAAGTGAAAGAGAACACATCTATGCAATGAAGAGTAATGTTCCATAACGAGAGAGAGAGAGAGAGAGAGAGAGAGAGAGAGAGAGAGAGAGAGAGAGAGAGAGAGAAATATTCACGTGTTTTTACGCATGTATGCCAAGTAAACGTTTCCCCCCTCTATACAAAGATTGCCAGAAGGGCATTTTATGTATCTACTTTTGAATCATACCTTCAATAATGACGGTTATATAAAAGAGGGTCTAGTAAGAAACTTAAAAGTCTACTTAAATAAGGACCAGTAACAAGAGAAGCTGACCCCGGACTTGACAACGGCAAGTTTGTCACCAGTAGATATTGTTGTTACAAGGAAAAAATACATGAACACACACACACACACGAACACACCTTAGTCCACCACTGCCAACCACGCATCTGTTTTCTTTATCCATCAGTTTTTGTTGGCTGGTACCCTTTTACAGCTGGGCATACTTGAGAGCATTTGGCTGCAGCGATCCGCTGACCTAGCCTGCCTTATCCAAGAGCTGCACCACTCACCCACGGCGCCCACTTTGGCTACATGCATGTTTAGATGGGTGATCCCGGAAGATTCTAGCCTTCAAAAACTGAGAGAGCACTTAGGTATGAGGCTGGTAGCCCTATGTCCCCTACCCTTAGTTGCAATCCATCTGATTAACAGGGCAAGAGAGGCATTAAGAGTTTCAACAGAACGTGCCTAAATCGTTCCGTGTATCATTGGAATCGAACTCCGGCTCTCTCACTGGTTACATGAGTTTGGTTGTTTGTGTGTGTGTGTGCAGATATTTCGTACATATTTACTTACATGCATACATGCGTGAACACAGAAATACAGCGCAGAAAAAACGCCCAAATTCCAAAATCAGGAAAAATACTACGATTGTCTATCTCCCACACAATTTATTCCCATCTTAACTTGTCTCGAGTTCTACTATATTTATAAAGTGTTTTACTAGCACCCATGAAACAACTCGCGCAAACATATAGACACACACACACAAAGAGAGAGAGAGAGAGAGAGAGAGAGAGAGAGAGAGAGAGAGAGAGAGAGAGAGAGAGAGAAAGGCCTAATAGTTGGCTAGAATCTGCGAATCCTATAACAGCGTTCAATTTACATAACTTACCCAGCGACACTGTACACGGAAGTTGGGGCTTGAATATCAGGTTTTAACGTCCATTATGGTTTACCTCATATAAAGCCTGCTCAGAAACGGCGTAGGTTTAGGAGGGCAGAATTATCATCACTCTAAATAACCCTAAATAGAAGTCGCAACTTACGACTTTCAACTGCCTGCTTTCATTACGTCTGCAAGGTATGGCACTCGTGTCCTCTGCAGGAAAGAATAAATAATCGCGGCCTTATGAAGCGAAACAGGTTTTAAAGGAGTGAAACTGAACTGAACATAGAATTTAGGCCAAAGGCCAAGCACTGAGACCTATGAGGTCATTCAGCGCTGAAACGGAAATTAACAGTAATATGTTTGAAAGGTGTAACAAGAGGACAATCTCGCAGTTGCGCTATGAATTAATTGTTAGGAGAGGGTGGAAAGTAAAATGGAAGAAAGAGAATATGAAAGGAGGTACAGTAAAAAGAACGAAAGGGGTTGCAGGTAGGGGCCGAAGGCAGGCTACTGCAAAGAACCTTATGTAATGCCTACAGTGCACCGCATGAGGTGCACAGAAGGCACTATCCCCCGGGGGGTAGAGGAGTGAAGGGTGCTGCAGTTTTATGGTCTTTTAAACTGGTAACAGACGCATGTGACTGAGTGCTCATGCAAACATTTGTGAGGTTTGATGTCATAATTACGACTATGCAGGCAGACACCAGATCCTTGTCATTCTTTTCTCAATGCAAGAAATTAAGAGTTGTTTAATTTGTTTTATTTCACCCACTGATTTGCCTTAAACTACTTAACGCATCATCACCTAACAACCACTGTTACAACCACACTATCTACATATATATATATGGAATGTAATATAGAATTTAGGCCAAAGGCCTAGCGCTGGGACCTACCAGGTCACTCAGCGCTGAAAGGGAAATTGAGAGTAGAAAGGTCTGAAAGGTGTAAAGGGAGAAAACCTCGCAGTTGCACGATGAAAAATTGTTAGGAGAGCGAAAGGTCCGGTAAAGTAATTTTCTGCCATTGATTTTATTATATCTAAGTCTACAGTTATATCTGTATCTGTCTATCTATCCATTTATATATACTGTATATATATATATATATATATATATATATATATATATATATATATATATATATATTTATATAGATTATATATGTTATTTATATTATATGAAATATATGTCATATAATATATATGTATATTATATATATATATATATATATACATGTATATAATATATATATATATATATATATATATATATATATATATATATATATATATATAAATGGATATAGACAAATACAGATGTAACTATAGACTTAGGTATAATAAAATCAATGGGAGAAAATTACTTTACCAGACCTTTCGCCGTTATCGAGACAAACTAGATGGAATGTTCCGGGAGATGAACCGCGGACATTGGTGTATTTTAATCCCCCACACTGCGGCGGGAGGCCAAAATACGTTTGATTAAAATACCTTGGCGACTGCCTTTCAAAAATGTGTTCGGTGCATACCAGAACCTCCATGGATGCCAGACAATGTCTGTGACAATGTTCTCTGTTATTTGCGCAGATCTGAATAATGAATCTTGAATAATGTTTCGGGAATATTCGTTAACAAAAATAAGCTTGTTTTAAGAGGCTGTAAGGCGGAAAATAATGTTCGTATTCCGTGGAACGGTCGTTACACTAATCGAGTCGTTTCTCACCGTTAGGTGGCTTTTTCTTTCTTCGTGATTCATTTATTTATGAAATGAGAAATATACACTTCGTACTTATATTTTTCAATTCGACCGCTATGCCTGCAGGATGATTAGCAGTTCGCCTTATTTCTGGTTATAAAACTCGAGCTTGTACGTCATGGCTAATCGTTATTGTCTTATGAAAACTTGGTCCCTAGAATATAATAAACTTTATGGCTATTACTGTCAATTATACCGTTTCTGAAGATTTCATTATCGTACCCTGGCAACCTCCAGGTCGTCAGTAAGTCCGATCTCGAAAACACACACGCACACACACACACACACACACACACACACATATATATATATATATATATATATATATATATATATATATATATATATATATATATATATATATATATATATATATATATACATACATGCATATATACGGCGAAGAAGAAAACTGTCTACAGTAAAACCTTAAAAGTTCTCAGTCGTTGATTTAGTTTAGCTTAGAAGAGAAAGGTCATTATATACCTTGTAGTTGTTCTAAAATCATTTGGTATGAATGCTACCAAAGACACCACTTACGCTCTAGAACTGCCAAGAGCTGTTCAAGCTTAAAAAAAAAAAAAAACATTGTTAAGCGCTGAGTAAATAGAGTTAATCACATAGCAAACGCATTAAACTCCGACTTATTTATGAAACTAATGGAATTACGGATGAAGAACGGAAAACAGTTTTGCACAAATTAGACAATATTATCAGCGATTTTAATGATGGCTCAACAAAGTCTGTAACACATGGAGGGAAATAATTTAAGCAGCACTATGTTTAGACTTATACTTAATTTTTAAGAAATTGATTACAAAGGCAAACTTTTTGTGGGTGAGTAGGCGGTTATATTACATGCAGTGTTGATGGAAATCGAAAGGCAAGAGATTATAGCACCGTTCATTATAGATTCGTGCCTTAGCCAAGACTACAAGGTATTGCCCAGAGCTTGATTTCATACCCGAATTCGTTTTGTAGCAACTTTTTTCATATAGGCCTACCACTTTGCCTCCATTTACAAGAGTTCCTCGTTGGGAGAGTGAGTTCCGTTCTCAGCTAGCACTCTGCTGGCCGCGAGTTCGAATCTCCGACCGACCAATGAAGAATAAGAGGAATTTATTTCTGGTGATAGAAATTCATTTCTCGTTATAATGTGGTTCGGATTCCACAATAAGCTGTAGGCCCCGTTGCTAGGTAACCAATTGGCTCTTTAGCCACGTAAAATAAATCTTATCCTTCGGGCCAGTCCTAGGAGAGCTGTTAGTCAGCTCAATGGTCTGGTTAAACTAAGATATACTTAACTTTTTTTTCATTTACATGTATTAACAGAAGTCTGGTTATATAACGAACTCGTTTTGTAGCACTTTTCTATGTTCCTTCGGCCCCTAGTTGCAACTCCTTTCATTCCTTTTACTGTACCTCCGTTCATAATACTATCTCTCTTCCATCTTATTTTCCACCCTCTCTTAACAGTTGATTCGTGGTGCAACGGCGAGGTTTTCTTCCAATTACACCTTTCAAATCTTTATGCTGTCAATTTCCGTTTCAGCGCTGAATGACCTAGTAGGTCCCAGCGTTTGGCCTTTGGCCATAATCTATATTCTATTCTGAACATTCATATGTCAAATATGTAAACCCGATAGTGTGCAAGATTACCTCCTTCCACGACCCAAACCTATTGCCTGGTACAATATTATGCCAGAGGATCCATTAACCGAGGCCCCATGGAATTTCCTTTAAGGAAGCATGGCCTTAGGATGGTATGGCGTTCTATAATATCACATTCAAATTGAAATAAAAAATATTTATCCTATATATATATATATATATATATATATATATATATATATTTATTATATATATACATATATATATGTATATATATATATATATATATATATATATATATATATATATATATATATATATATATATATATATATATATATATATATATATATATATGCATTTCGATTAAATTTCATAAGTGCGAGAAAAATTCCTCAGATGTAACCATTGATTTTAAAAAGTTCGTAGTCTTACATATAATCATTTCTATTGTCATTCCTCATAATAGTGTCTCCAGAGAGAGAGAGAGAGAGAGAGAGAGAGAGAGAAACAACTCAACGGTCACTAACATTCATACAAAATTATTTGCTTTACACACATATACAGATGCTCAACCCTCCTACCACGGTGTGCCTTTCATCTCAATCTTGCACACACACTGGCTTCCTGGATTTTAAGGCCCCTATATTCCAGTGCGTTTTTCAATACTGCAGTGCAGCACTTTCTAAGTCCACCTCTCCTTCTCCTTACTAATGCTTCAGAATTATAAATCATTTTCATCGGGCCATTATTCTCTACTCCATCCTCATGATCAGACCATCTATAACATCCTGATGCATCCTTTCAACTAACCTATGCTAACCTTTCATTCACTTTGCTGCATAACTCCACATCACTATTTCAGTTCATATTACACAAACAGTTCATTTCAACAGACAACATTTTTCCATTCATTCTCTCAGAGTATCTGACTCAACTTTCCAAAAGAAGAGTGAGGTCATTAAATCTTCATATATTCACACCTTGGCATTCTTAAACAATTCAAGTCTCTCCCAGTGTTTTTCATACACACCCTGCTGCCTATCTTCGCAACTTACTTATTCTTTTATTCTTCCATCACCCGTCATGTTCATCCCAAAATACCTTTACAAATCAACTTCTATCATTCATCCTTTCATCCATACGCACATGCATTGCTTCATCTTACTGATTTTCATTTACCCTGATAACCATAATACTGCTTGCTTTTCCCCTCAGATTTCTCCTTTTGCAAAAAATTTCAAATTCTTTCACCAGTGTGCATTTGTTCTTTACTATTCCCAATCAGTGCTGTATCACCAGCAGACTCCAACCATTCACACTGCATTCATTGACTTTTTTTTTTTTTTACCCCAAAACCCTCCACTTACATGTAATGTGCTTTCTAAGACTTCTCACATCACTTTTATCTATGAAGCTATTGACCAGCCTTGAAGGCAACACAAACCTGTCTCAGATATAATGACACTCCAAAACCAGTCAATCTCCAGCCTACCTATGCTAATGCACATTCGTCAGGCCTCATATGTTTATAACAGTGATAACTCAATGCAACCTGTTTTAGGTCATTTGTACTTCCTGTAGTTGAATACTGTTCTCCGGTGTGGATGTCTGCTTCTGCCAGAGATTTATCTCTTTTAGATACAGTGGGTCGTAGTGGTAGGTTTCTGTTTCCTTATAGTAGCAATTATGACTTGGACCATTGACGGATGGTCTCTTGTTTGTAACTTTTTCTTAAGTTGTATTTCAACAGAGATCTTTCACATTTACAACTTATCCCTGATTCCCTTTTCCTGCCGAGCGCAACCAAATTCGCTGAGCAGCAGCACCAGTTTGCAGTAAATGTGCCTCGCTGTCGAACTTTCCAGTTCCAGAAGTCCTTTATTCCTCACACCGTTGGACTGTGAAACAGAATCCCATAGGATGCCGTGCAGTTGGAACTTCAGAAATTCAGGCGAAAATGCAGTGTATTACTACCCTAATACTATTCTTCTTGCATTTTAATAAATTTTTACCTATTTAACTATCTATTTTTTTCCTTTTCTAATAAGTGAGATCTCTTCTTTCTGTATTTCCCTTCACTTCCTCTTACTTCTTCCTAATGAACACCACATTCTTTGGAAACTTGAATTTCAAGTCAATGGTCCCCGTGGTCTTGTTCCATATGAATAGGTTTCATTTACTGAATAATAATAATAATAATTCGCTTCCATCATAAAACTTTAATCCCTGCTCAGCAACTTATCTTCTATATCATACATCCTTAACAACCTCCATGTCTGTCATATACATTTTCTAGCAATATGCGTATCTTGCAAAAATTGTTTTACATTTACTCAGACTTCTTGATTTAGAAATCCTCGTCCTTGTCTAAACTCACACTAATTTTCCCTGTCAGTGCTTCTGTCATCTACATTACTTTTTCAATCAAAATTACTTTTATATATATATATATATATATATATATATATATATATATATATATATATATATATAATTATAAATATCAAAATCTATAGCTACTAGGAGAGATGTAGAACTGTCGGGAGTTATGGGTTAAGTATACCTTAGTTTAACCAGACCACTGAGCTGATTAACAGCTCTCCTAGGGTTGGCTCGAAGGATTAGGCTTATTTTACGTGGTTAAAAACCAATTGGTTACCAAGCCACGGGACCTACAGTTTATTGTGGAATCCGAACCACATTATACCGAGAAATGAATTTCTATCACCAGAAATAAATTCCTCTAATTCTTCCACTGGCCGGCAGAGTGCTATCCGAGAACTCTACCGACTCGTCCAACGAGGAACTAGGGAGTTAAGGGTACTATCTTTAAATCTGTTAACGATATTGTTGAAGGTAAGACTTCCCCAAACAATCAACAGTAGCTGGCTTTAACAACTGCTTTCGAAGGCAAATTAAGTACAAAAAGGATCTTACTCTATGAAGGCTGATGTGTATCAACAGCATCAATTTTGGCTTAAAAATCTGCATTGCTAGTTTAGCCATCCATACTCAGTCCCTCCAATGTCACAGCCTATCAAAAGTTTGAGTGACATACGCTAACAGCAGCCACACTAAAGAAGGTTTAGACTATAATCACCTCCGACTTCGTCGAAATGGACTAATGATAAAATGAGTCGTGGAAACTACAGCAGTGTCAATTAAGAGTGTTAGGAGTTCTTGAATTAACTCTTTTTTTATCTCAGTTCGTCATCGTATCAGAAATAAGCTAATGACAAAGTCCCTCCATCACACTTGCATCCGTCACAATGCAAATGGAAAAACTGTCTGTAAAAAAATTCTTTACCAAGAGAGAGAGAGAGAGAGAGAGAGAGAGAGAGAGAGAGAGAGCATTAAATCAGAACCGGTTGTACATCATGAAATTGTGTGCGAGGGCTCTTCGCATACCAACATAATTTCTGTTTTCCAATTGCAGCCTCTTTGTGTCGGAAAGTACGCGAACTCTACGTCAAGGTGCACACGCAAGGGAAAAATAGCACGTAGGACGTGAAATTACATTTGGGGAAGGGAGAAATAGGCCACATGCACACCTCATTTAAAAGAATGAAGCGCCTGCATGTCTGTGTGTTAGAGAGAGAGAGAGAGAGAGAGAGAGAGAGAGAGAATGAACGTGCGCATTTACTGTGTATGCCTGTGATATTGCACAAAGAATGAGCTCATATACAAAATTGATTAAATATGTCGAAGTGTAAATTATACATGTGGAAGTAAGTGTATATATATATCTGCATACTACATGTATGTATATATATGTATATGTATATATACACTAGCTGACCAACCAGGCACTGGCCGGAAAATCTCTGAATGACAACCAATAAACTCTCTCTCTCTCATTCTGGTTAAGATAGTTGCTTCAGTTACATTGCCCAGCATTTTATATTTCACCACTTCTCACCCCTCCCCATTCCTATCAGGGTTGAACTTGGACTTGAAGGGCATCGGGAGTGTCTCTATTCATCCCAGAGATCTCGAAAACTATGGATTAGACTTCATCTGTCATTTTTGACATTTTATTTTTCACCCTTTCTCACATCCTCCCCTTTCCTATCAGGACTGAACTTGGACTTAAAGGGTATCGGGAGTTTCACTATTTATCTCTGCGACCTCAAAAACTATTAAACACTATTATCTGTCGTTTCCGGTTATTTTTACATGTCACCCCCTTCCCAACCCCTTCTCACCCCACCCCCTTCCTATCAGGGATGAACTTGGACTTGAGGGGCACTGGGAGCGTCATTGTTCATCTCAGCGACCTCAAAACTATGGATTAGACATTAATATCTGTCATTTTCAGTTATTTTTACATGTCACTCCCTTTCTATCAGGGCTGAACTTGGACATAAGGGCATTGGGAGTGTCACCATTCTTCTCATCGACCTCGAAAACTATTGATTAGACACTAATATCTGTCGTTTCGGTTATTTTTACATGTCACCTCCTTCCCACCCTCTCCCAACTGGGGCTGAACTTGGACTTGAAGGGCATCGGGAGTGTTACTATTCATCTCGACAAGCTCGAAAACTATGGATTAGACACTAATATCTGCCGTTTTTTGCAATTTTTACATTTCACCCCTTCCCACACCCGCCCCCTTTGGTGCCAGTGATGTCTTACCCCCACAGTGTTCTTTCCCAGATGGTAAGTCATATGTATACTAAGTTTGGTTGAAATTGTTCAATGCGTTTCAGAGTGTATTTGGAACATACACACACACATACATACAACCATTTTTATATATATTTAATTATATATTATATAACTGTAATATACATATATATACATATATATATATACATGTTAACTATACGCCCTTTTCTTTTCCATTTAAGAGGGAATGGTACCTGAAAGTGCTAGGCTTCAATAACAGACATCCCTAGAAATGAGGCTGGCCCTTTGCCATTTTTAACACGAGTGGCGGCGCACTTCAGATGAGCCTCCAGTGTAGGTGTAAACAGCTAATGTTGTGGATATTTTACTGTAAATGCGGTTCATCCACGATTCAGCAGTCAATGTATGGATGGGGCATTGAGCGTTAGCTGTCCTTTCTCTGGACCTAACCTCTGTTAGGAAAACAGTTTTAAACATGCATATATATATATATATATATATATATATATATATATATATATATATATATATATATATATATATATCTGTTTGTGTGTGCGTGGCACATTCTTTGGCAACCTCCGCTAAAGAAACAAAACATTGGCCTACGATCATGAGAGAATATTCAAAGTAAATATTGGTACTAACATCCATCCTCCAGGTAATAACGGAGATAAAAACTTAAAGATTTAATACCAGTCGACGAAAACCCCTCACCTATTACTCGAAAGCAATGAAGCACTCAATACAGCAGAGCTCCAGAGATCTTACCAGATATATAGACCTAACCGCCGAGTTCTCCTCGCTGCTGGAAGGGACCTGGGGATTTGGTACGATACATGTACACATTTGTTACCGGGGTCTAAGCGATGTCAGGCAGGGCAGCTGATCGAGGCTACGGCCTACCCCAACGCCAAATCAAAGTCCTTCAAAAAGAAGGCATCGTGCTTACCCCATATAAAAATGGGAAAAAGCACGTTAAAACGAAGAAATATAGACATATCTGGCATAAGGAGGCGTATAGGCCTCATCACGCCAGTGTTAAGAGGACTTGACCAACGAGGGGGTTAACCTGCCATCTTGGAGATGGTATTATTTTAGAGATAAACACAGCCTCTCTGTTTATTCTGAAACATTCATGAATCAAGCGCTGGGATCTATGAGGTCATTCAGCGCTGAAAGGAAAGTTGAGAGTAAAAGGTTACAAAGGTGTAACAGGAGTAAAACCTGGCAGTTGCACATGAAACCATTATCAGGAGAGTGGAAAGTAATATGGAAGAAAGAATATGAATGTTCGTGGATTAGCTAATTTTGTATTTCCATCTGTGCTGTTCTCGCTTTCAGGGAAATTGCTCACAGCAATTATGAGACTCATTTTCAGCGCATAAAATAATTTCTCTGTCCTATTTTGATTACTCCGTTAGGAACACTCTTATGAGTAATTGTTTTATTCTAAAACTTTCCAATAGAGTTGAGCAGCAGGAGATAATAAACTTCTATAATTATGTAAGCACAATGTCTCTTCCTCTCTTTATTTCTTTTGGACTGTACACGTTTTTATTTACATATAGAATAATACACATGATCGTATACACATAACTCGGTTTAGTATTCAGACTTTCGACCTCCTCTCCGTTGGCTGAAAACATACATACGTACATACACGAGAGAGAGAGAGAGAGAGAGAGAGAGAGAGAGAGAGAGAGAGAGAGAGAGAGAAACTATTCATCAGGAATATCCCTCACTGACATGCTAATGCTGTTGTCATTTCGGGAGGACTACGACTCATAAAGGCTTCAGAGAGTTTAAGGAGTGTTAACAAAATATCCGAAAAAGAGTAGATTTGTTCCAATATACACAATGCTAACCCAAGGTACTTTTTTCCATTGATTCTGTTACGTTCATATCAAATGAAGATACGTACATGTTAATCCCTTTGTATGTCCATTTGCATTACACACTGGTAACGTCCACAGGAAATCCATAAGATTTAATAAACTGATATGAACGCTTTATTAACCATATTCCAAATACTATGTGAATGCACCTTTGAAATTACAAGCGCACAAAAAAGTTGTTCTTAGTCTACTTTAGTGTTTGTCTATGTGTGTGTGTTTTAATTGTTAATTCTCAAAACGAATAGCAAGCAACAAATTTTGAATCGAGTTTTTCATATTCATTATAATTTTATGTATACGTCCGTAAGCAACCACGTAGGTTGCTGACATGGATGCTTACACAAAAATACAACGGTGGATGTTATATTTATCGCGCATTAGGTTTGGCTAATTATATACTTGTTCATCTGAATATATTCGAAAAATAATATAAATCAGTAAACATTCTATATCATGGTCTTCGAAAATATATAAACCTGCATGAAACAATGAATAATAATAATAATAATAATAATAATAATAATAATAATAATAATAATAATAATAATAATAATAATAATAATAACGTATTAGGATCAGTAGCTGAAGGCTAGTGTGTTAAAATAAAGTTGATATTGACGCACCTAAATCATCTCTTTAAAGTGATTCAGACTAACACATGAAATAACATATTCAAATTCATCAATCTGTGTACTGATAATCTGCAGAAGACATGAGAAAGAGGAGTAAGATATGTAATTTTTGCATCCGTTAAGCGCGAAATGACCTTTAAAAATGTATTTTGTATAATTTACATTCAATCCTGGTGAAGTCTGTAGTGGATGAACGATCTATAGTGTAAAACCTCTTTCGGATTAAGGGAAGCCCATCCTGTCAGTTAGGTCACGTAATACAAATAAATATGATAACGTGCAGTCGTTTAAAATTCAAGCTTAATTCAGGCAAACACAGAATTAGAAGAGGCTGAAACACTTAAGCACTTGATTTCCTATATCACTGCACTTGCGCCTGCGAAAATTTTATAAGACAGTATTATAAACTATCGATTTACATAGCCTTAATATAAAAAGAGAAAACAGTTCGACGGCGAGACAATGTATGCTGACGAAAATTCTTGCGATCGAGGACACCATTCAAACAATCTTCAGCAGTCATTGTGACAGGAGTATTATTTGAGTATTCTTCTGCTTGAGCAGAGTATTTAGGCTCCTGTGATTTGATCGGAAAGCCATGTTCGAAAATTCTGTCTTATGTCAGAGTGTCCCTGACCTGAAGATAAAAAAAAAAACCTCTTGTGTGTTGCGTGTTTTTTTTTCTTATTTATTTCTTAATTCGCTTGTATTTAGGGGATGAGCGACATTACGCCCATTGCGGTCCTCTTCGGTAATTTGAACGTGGTCATTGTATGCGTTACAGTTATGCAATCATGAATATAGATCCTCATTATACTACCATTGTTGTGAATTTTGCTCTTTGCTTGGACATGAGAACATCATGGGATGAAAAGTTATACAGGCTGAATACTTGACAGCATTCACGAAAAGAAAATTATACGTTTTTAAAATTCTAGAGAAACCAAAAAATATTTTATATTTTTAACCTAGACCAGTTATGTTGTACATGATGAGCAAAGTCTTAATATATATGAATAAAACCACAGTTTGTAACACGCAATTGTCCAATACTAGTAATCAAATTAAAAGGTGACCGTGGAATTCAAAACATTTGATTGTATATCATTACAACCATTTCACTTTGAGCACTAAAGCAGTAAAAGTGAAGTAAATTAAAGCACATTAAATTTATCGGAAAAGAAGCATGAGTAATAAAAAAAAACGCACGCACCTCTACCAAGTCTCAGTAATTCGAGTTTGAAACAAAATGAGCAGCACTTGGCCTCAATGTGATGAGACAAATGCTCCCTGCAATACCAGTGCCTATAGATAGCAGCAAAATGTTTAAAAAATTATATAATTTCCCAAAGGGTTTGGATTTATCAGTCAATGACGATTAGTTCAAATGACAATTGGTGCAGCGGTCTATTCGTCCAATGGATGGTTGATCCAAATGAATATTTTCATTAAATGCTAATAAGTGTGTATCTAACTTTGTTCTGAAATATATTAGTTTAGAGGACATTAATAAATCTATAATACATGGAAATTAATGCTAATGTATACAGGTTAAACAGAACCACACACCTATATTCATATACTCACACATATACATACATTATATATGTATATATATATATATATATATATATATATATATATATATATATATATATATATATATATATATATATATATATACATTATATATATATATATATATATATATATATATATATATATATATATATATATATATTATATATATATATATATATATATATATATATATATATATATATATATATATATATATATAAATATATATATATATATATATATATATATATATATATATATATATGCATATATAATATACTGTATATGTGTATGTGTTTTATACTGTAGTACTAATCTTGCTATAAAAGATTAAAACAGAAAAAGCTTATATAAAATTTTTTTAAATATTTCTTTTCTGAACTATTGTTTAGTTGTTCATCATCAGAGTGGTGCCTTTACGATTTTCTAAAAATTTTCAAGAATTCACTGAAGCCTAAAACTGCTCTCATAGCAAACCATATCTTAATTAGATGTGAAGCAAGTTTTGGGTCACTATCAACAACCTGTTATCACGTACGTTTTTCTTATATAGGAGGCAGCTGAGTAAGAGTGTTCGAGTCAATCCTCATATGGGAAAGCACTCTTTAATTAACAAACTTATATGACTAATCTCTTTCCCAGGAATATAGAACACGCTATGACGACTAACCGAGGCGGGAAAACAGAAACACGTGGAGGGAGTATTTGCAGTGGGGAAATCAGCAATCCCTCGAAGCCCTCACATAATGATTTCTTGTGATTGTCTTGGGACATTGGCTCGCAATTAAGATTCTTCAACTGTCAATTTTAATCTCCTTATCAATTGCCTTTCAATATCATTTCCATTATATAGGGGTCGTTTTCAGTATGAACAGATTTTTATTTATATTCTTAATTACTTTTCCCAAATTGAGTAATTTCTGATATATAAATATATATATATATATATTTTAAATTACTGATTATGTATATATACACGTACATGTACATACAAACCTATATATACGTACATATATGTATGTGCGTGTGTGTGTATATTCTGAGCTTAGAACATTGCCAGAATCGAGTAATCGGTTATTGGACCAATTGTCTTCGGAGAATTCCAAGATCCATGTAACGAATCGCGCTGGACTGACCGTCATTGACCAATCGTCCTAAATCGTTTCCCAGTTATTGCCTTTAAATTTTTTGACCATTTTCTTGTTCGTTCAAGATATGTTTTCTTCTTACAGAGAAAACTATCCCCACCTGTACCAGATCAAAATTGTTCATTTACGCATTTTTCTTTAAAATTCTCGTTTGTTAATCTTACTGGCAATTGCACACAGAGCTTCCAATATAACACTAAAATAAATCCTGAAACAGACCACGTGGAATCCGGAAACCTCAAAAATATATTCTAACATTTTTTAAAACATTTCCATTATGATTCATCTCCCACGGGCAGATGAGTCCTAACTATTTGCAATCCCCACCTTCAAACTTATTTAAATTCACTGCTAAGCTCATGCCTACGACTTGGTAGGGAGCTACTATTAGCACGCACAGGAATACTGGACTATGACAAGAGCTCCGAAAGCCTCTGCATCCTTTAGGTCGTTTAAAATATGTTAACAAACATGGGACCTTCAAGAGGATTACCACGAAGACTGCATAGCTCGTCCTCTCCTCTGATCGATCAATGCCAAACCTTCGCGTGTTATCTTACGGCTCTACCATCGATTGATGTGTTTGATTTGGATTATGCTGGCCTTATGCCAGCATAAGCCCTTGCTCCTTGAGCAATTCGTTGAGATCTTTGAGTTTTACATCGCAACTAATCCTTATTTCATCTCCTTTTTTTAGTCAACTTATCGGTATGTCTTTTGCCATTTAAATATTGCACAAATACCACCATTCATTGCCTTTAGCATCTTCCAGTTACGTTGCAAGAGTCCGTGCCAGGATATGGCTAGCTTAATTCAACAAGTTTTGTATGTAGTCTCTTGAAAAGAAAGAATAGTTGGTTTTGAAACGTCGATATACTGACTTCTTACGAAATTAGACCCGTACTCAGTCGACTGTAACCCAAAGAAAGAATCAATAAAAATCATCAGTTGCCGAATTATCACGTTACATAACCTCTAGCAAATGTTTTTTTTCATTTTAAATGCAGAGGTTTGAATGAATTCCCACAAACATATACACACTATATAAATATATATATATATATATATATATATATATATATATATATATATATATATATATATATATATATATATATATATATATATATATATATATATATATTATTTATATATTCATAAATTATATATATATATATACGTATATAAATTTGTATGTATATAATAATATATATAAATACATATTATATACATACTATACAATTTACATACATATATAGATGTATTTATTTATATAACGCCTGTGCATGTTTGTGGGAATTCATTCGAACTTATGCATTTACAATGAAAAGAAAATTTGCTAGAGGTTATGTAGTGTGATAATTCGGCAACTGATGATTTTATTTTTATTCATTCTTTGGTTTGCAGTCGACTGAGTACCGGTCTAAATTCGGAATAATTCAATATACTGATGTTTCAAAGCAAACTATTCCTTCTTTTCAAGAGACTAAATACAATCCTGTTCTTATATATTATACATATTATATGTGCGTGCGCGCGCGCGTGTGTGTGTGTGTGTGTGCGCGCGAGCGGGCGCGCGCCGCTTGTGTGAAATTTAAATAAATGAGTCAATTAGAAGTATATTTGCAATACATATTTGGACTGTGTATACATTATACATTTTATATGCTTATCTGCGCATAATGAGAAAACAATGAGTTAATTATACAACAGAAAAAAAATATTTAATTAAGGAAGCACAAAAATTTAAGTGAATAAAAGAGCGCGGGACAGCACAAAACCCCGAATCAGGGAAAATTATACGAAAATAATGTTGGAGTTGGAAGACAAGAGACGACGGTCGCCCATTATAGAAGTAACTGTCAGTAAAAATTCCATTTCTCCTTCCCTAAATGTTTGCAGTGTCATTAAATGCCAAGATAAAAATACCAAAAATCCCAAGAGACTACATGTGCACACCCGCTGAATTTGTGCGTGTTTTAAAGCAAAGCATATGAAAAAATACACCAAAAAACTTAACGTGGTAAAAATAAAAACTAATTGGTCCATGTACTGACAGCAAATGCAAGCAATAAACAACAAAAAATATGCAGTTTTATGTCTATAATTAATGGTGCCTTCATTTTATGGCACCAAAGGCCAAAAAGCTTTTTAATTGTCCCAAAATTGTTTATGTAATGATGTAAACCACTTAAAAAATACCTTCAGCATTCATACTTCATACATAAAAAGTATTTACCTATGATTGCTGAAGATGCTTTTTCTACATTTCTCATTTAATCATGATGTACTGGTTACATATCACTGAAAGTTCCACTTATGGTGCTGCTGAAAGATCAAATTATTTCATTAGTTGTTATAGAGTTATCTGTTATATGATGGAAGTAATTAAAGGGTTAAAGAATTGAAAGTCACCAGAAGTTACTAGGATTACAAGTCAGATACTGTGGTATGGTGTTGAAAATATGAATGAGTGGCTGACCAGGGTGTGCAAGGTACATGTGTCTGAATGAGGGAACGGTTCCGAAGGCATGGGTGGGAGGAAAAATTGTTCCTTGTTAAACCATATGGGATAGAGCAGATTGTTAGAACTGTTTGAGTATAACATTATTTAGCATACCAAGGAGGGCATGAGGTAGTCATTTGATTGAGAAAATAAGACAGACGACAGAAGGGATGCTACAAGAGTATGAAAGGTTTAGATGATGAGGAGGGTTTGCAGATCAAGTGCTTGTTATATTACAATGACATAAGAAGTTTGTTAGTATAGGAAAAAGTTGCATGTGGCAAACATGGACATGACAGAAGCTCAAAATAAAATAGAGAAACAATGTGAAAGGTGTTGGGGATGCATGATAGGGAATATAAATTACTGAAAGGGATTAAAAGCTTTTAGGATGGAAGGAACAAGCCTGTCAAAATGTGGAAGCTGTAAGAAACTCGTGTGATGTAGAAAATCGTGTGATGTAAAAGTAAGTCTGAGAAGAAAGTATTTTATGTCTCAATGGCTGTTTAATATCTTTAGGGTGGAATGACATGAGAAGTCACAGAGAGGATATTAGCTGGTGACTGCAAATTATGGGATAAGAAAATGGGTTACGAATGGATTGTTGAATAGTTTATGTTTGTAGGTGGTGCAGTGTTGATCGAGGACAGTAAAGAGAAACTGTAAATATTAAAAGTTTGAAAGTGTTTGCAAGAGGAGAATGTTGATAATAGAAGTGAGCAAGATTATGAAATTTTGACGGTAAATGAAAATCAGTGAGACGAAAGTTAATACAGATGATGTAAGAATGGAAGA
This sequence comes from Macrobrachium rosenbergii, assembly GCF_040412425.1. Classification (NCBI taxonomy): domain Eukaryota; kingdom Metazoa; phylum Arthropoda; class Malacostraca; order Decapoda; family Palaemonidae; genus Macrobrachium; species Macrobrachium rosenbergii. Next base: position 31,675,136 of record NC_089765.1, read on the forward strand.
GGTCAGTTATTATACGTATTTGGGATTAGATATAACAGACAATAGTATTAAGAGCGAAGAGGGAGTCACAACACAGGTGAAACAAGGAATGTAGCAAGATTTGTGCCGAAGTTGGAAAGACACAGGGAATATCTCTTCGAATCATTTTTGGAACGTATGAGAGGCTCTTTGAGACAACTCTCCTTCAAGGATGCGAAGTGAGGATGAGGATTGCCGAACGCGAATTAAAGAAAAAATGGTTGAAGTTAATGAGATGAATATTACTGTAGTGCAGTATATGATGAATTGAGACAATGAGAAATTTGGAGGTAGATAGAAGAAGAGTGCAAGTGGACCAGAGTGTCCTAAAAGAGTTTTGCCATGTGGAGAAAGTTAAGTATACCTTAGTTTAACCAGACCACTGAGCTGATTAACAGCTCTCCTAGGGCTGGCCCGAAGGATTAGTCTCATTTTACGTGGCTAAGAACCAACTGGTTACCTAGCAACGGGACCTACAGCTTACTGTGGCATCCGAACCACATTATAACGAGAAATGAATTTCTATCACCAGAAATGAATTCCTCTAATTCTTCATTGGCCGGCCGGAGAATCGAACGCGGGACCAGCAGAGTGCTAGCCGAGTACGATATCGACCCAACCAATGAAGAACTGCCATGTGGAGAGAATGGAGGTCAGTACGAAGGAGTAAAGTTCAGAAGTTACAGGATGGCAGAAAGGATCCCCAGAAAGTGTAGAATAAATGCAGTGGAAGAGATACTGGAATAGAAGGGTCTTCATACTCTGGAAACAGAAAAATAAATGTACGATGGAGTTGAGCCATGCACAGTGCTTAGGGAGTTCGACGTGCTTCTGATGAGCCTTCTATTAAAGTGTCATATATACATATACAGGTATGTGTGTGCATATATATGTGTTTATGTTACATATATATATATATATATATATATATATATATATATATATATATATATATATATATATATAGAGAGAGAGAGAGAGAGAGAGAGAGAGAGAGAGAGAGAGAGAGAGATAGTAATGATATTGCACTGCAACTGGCAAGCATCAAGTATCTTGCAAAGCATAACATTATGCGACCGAACACACGACACCTCCATCAAAGAAGAAAAATGAAGTAATTGCTTCATGATGTCAATAACCAGATCGAGTGAAGAACGGGAGCTGCTCGGATGCTTCGCTACAATTTCTACACATTATGCTGACGTCACCTCATCGTTTCACCAGAAACATCGACGGAGTGACGCTACTGATGTCATCTGAACAAGGCTCGCGTTACAAGGACGCGGCGTGAACGTAGGAGGTGACGTGGTCGTTAGGGTATCATGTGCGGATTTGCTTGAGATTACATGCAAGCGGTTCGCTGGTAATGGCTGGCAAGTGTATTCATAAAAAGGTGGCGCGTATGCCAACACATGTGTCTGTGTAATGAAATACTGACAGAGTAGCATGTTTTGGAATCTTTCCTAGATAGTGACCCCCAAAAGGGTTTTAACCCGGTATGTATCTACCTTTGCGACATGTTAGTACAACCCACTGGGGATGACCGTAAAAACATAAACAAAAGAATGTAAATATCATAAAGATAATGACCCCCATGAAACATTAGTCCTAGATAACGACCATCGAAAACCCTTGGGGGTCACTATCTAGAAAGATCTCAAATGACTATACTGTATAAAATAATATAGTTGAAGGGGCGTTACCACACTTGCTTTAGTCATCAAGATGTTACCCGATCAAAAATTTTTAAAATACCACTGTCATAATAGGAATATTATCTAAACATACATCTGAAGGTTACTGAACTGTGTGCCAGATAATCATTTAGCTTACTTTAGGCATGAAAGTTTTTACTCTGTAACTTCCATCTCCAATTCTCTCGTGTTGGAAGATCGTTGTTCTTAAATCTCTATCACATTGGAAACTATACTCTAACACTGTTTTTTAACCTAGAATAATAGCTGCAGTTAAACAGAATGCCGATCATGCTATTAGTACGCATAATAATAATAATAATAATAATAATAATAATAATAATAATAATAATAATACCGAAGATGAGTACCTACTCTGGCTGAGTTATTACTAACGTCAGACTGATTTCCTCTGAATCAGTATTTGAGTTTTATCAACACCCCTACCCAAGTTGCTTATAACTTAAGGCAACAGGACCAAATGCTTCATTCATTCAAAATGCCATGAATATAATAAAAGCAGTAGGTTAATTCAGCTTCTCCTCATGCTCTTAATGGGTCTACGTATTCTTGGCAACGAATTATGGGTCTACGCATTCTTGGCAACGAACTGTGGGTCTACGTATTCTTGGCAACGAATTATGGGTCTACGTATTCTTGGCAACGTATTATGGGTCTACGTATTCTTGGCAAAGAATTATGGGTCTACGTATTCTTGGCAACGAATTATGGGTCTACGTATTCTTGGCAACGAATTATGACACATAGGAGAGAATAACCTGAAAATGACGTCACAACTTTGAGCAGAACACCATATACCGAATAAAAAACGGACTGTAGGATCATCATTGTCTCAGAGGGGGAAAGAACAGGAAGTGGAGGATTTGTAGTGTAAAGTTCATACACCACTGGTTGGCATTCTGTTGGCATTCACGAAATTCCTTCAATAATTCTCTTGCAAGTGGCGTCCTCACACGAAAAAATGAATTTTCTTCTTCGAAAGACAGTTATCCTAAACATTAAAGTTGCTTATGTATAATTTATCTAATCCCATGCCCTTTAATATCTCTGGTCATAATAAATTTCTCTTCCTTCTCCTGTGGTTTGTATAAATAATGCATCTTTTTTTTGTGACAACCGCGTTGTCTCTACCGTCACACTTGGATGCTTTAAGGTCAAAATTGTGACTACGTTTAACTTAACGTGTTGGCTCAAGGAAACTCTAAATATTATCAGACTCTCTTGCAAGTATTCGGTTTCAAGTAGAGCTGTTTGTGTTTTGCCGAAGAAGACAACAATTTCTCGTATAACTTCATGTTTTCATCAGGTAACTTAAGGATCCGACACAATAGTACATTTTCCGCCAACCTTTGGACCAAGTAACCAATAACCGATCGATTTCTTCCCATGAACTAACATCACAAATAGCCTAAACTGTTGACAGACACTTAGTTGTCAAAGTTTTCGCTCGCGTGTCACCGCTGTGACAAACAAACGCAATTTCGATTGTACAAGAACATGAAAAATTATGTTTGCTACCTGGTCCACTGTTGGCGTCAAGATACTCACAACAGTAACTCAACCACTCACTGTCATCTGTGTAATAACTCAAATGGCGTAAGTTCGAATCCTGGCCATGGTAGTTACACTTATCACATATAGCGACCATTGGGTGTTAGCTATTCCCAAGGTCAAGAGAAAAAGAAGGGAAAAAATACACGATTAGATATACTGTTTAAAACCAGAGCAAACACTGCAAACTGTAAAGAACAGATAAATGCTTAACGTGGAGTACGCTCTATCAGTGTGTGTGAAAAGTTTTCATTTTATTTCATTTTGTTGTTTTAACCAGTAATACTTAACCACATGAACCTCAAGAAGAAATAAAAAAAATTTATGCGGAATTATTGTTCAAAGAGGACAACATGGAAACGCAAAAAGTTATACTAGAGTATAATAACTCTTCTTTAAAAGCGCTAAATTGGCCACACTAATAAAGATCCCCTTTTTCTTCTCTGAATGTTGCAATTTACAGCAACACTGCATCGATACTTTCAGTATGAATCGATACCTCTCTAACGAGAGATGCAAGGTCGCAAACCCCTAGTGAATCTTCATTCCTAGCTTTAATTCTTCGAATTTGAGGCGTGGCGCAGAAGATAGAGGGGCGTAGGGGGTGAGTAGCTACAGGAGTTCTCCTCACCCCCTGCTGTTGTACCATAAAACCAAATATTAGTCGCTGATCATAATCACAAGAACCCTATAGTTAGTTTCCAGACGTCTGTTCAAACAGTATGGGCTATTTCCCAATGTCTGAGCTCTGACTAAAGTTCGTTCTTCGCCCCAAAGCCGTAAACCTTAATCCGAGGACCTTTCAACCAAGAGCCTCCAACTTTTTATGACACTTGAATTTGTAACACAATCCTGGTATTTAACCACAAGCGCAAACGTCAACACAAAGCCAGCTTGGTAGGCATCTGAGACTGCGAGATTTCTTCTATATCCTTGCTATTACCGTCGGACTACTAATCCACCTTGGGGTCACAAGACATAAGGAATGTGGCTCACTTGAACTGCTGCTACTGTTTCGTAACTTAAATCAGTAAGCAGCACCTTTTAGCTATTTGATAAAAGGTCACTGTATACTGTCATAATACTCACATACAAAAAAAGAATAAATGTGCATTCCTCCGGTTGCCGTGGTTCCTTTCTCTCTACAGCCTTAGATAAAACTTTCATAACTAACAATCATTCCATGATTCGTAATCCCCTTTACTGAAAGACAAGGAACGTAATATTCTTCACCTGAATTTCAATGTGTCCACATTACCAACTTACTGCTTCCATTTAATATTTAATTTTACTAACTGTTCTTTCAAACACAAAATTATACAAAAACTTTACAAAAGTCTCTGAGAAATTTGCTACCTACAACAAAGTTGATATTATTGTTCCCGTGCATACTGACCCGAAATTTAAAGTGACAAGTGGTCTTATGGATATTTTCTTATTTATTTAATCTCTCTTCAGCTGTTCAGATGATTTGAAAAAATTAGCACTGGCATAATTCATTTAGGGTTTGAGGCTATCAATTAATTTTCTTATGGAAAGTTAAATTCGAATGTTTTATTACAGTAGACTGATTTATGGCTATTAATACTGGCGTCACAACATATTTTATTATAATGAGTTTGGTAAGCTACTTTACCAAGAGGCTTTAAAACTAATTGTAAATTACGATTTGACTCCAGTATTTTCAACCTCCGACTCAAAGTCCAAACTTCAGAAATACATGACTTTTATTTAAAAAACGAGATTGTTGGCGCGCGCTACGACCCGGGGCTGCTGTCTCCCCTACCCTCACGATCCCCTACCTATTCCGCCCCACCTGGGGCGGACGAACAGGTTTGCCGGAGGAGGGTGGATGCCTCCCCTACCCTCCAGTCCCTACCTACACAGCTCCCACACGGGGCGAACAAACTGGTTTGCAGAGGGTGAGTCTGTCATGTCTCCCCTACTGTCACCCGGGGAAGGGCAAACAAGACCCACTCGAATTTTATTTTTATATAGATAACTCAACTGTCAAAAGTGATGACATGAACCAGAAGACCAGCGTCGAAAAATAGCCTTTCGGTGGTTAACTATTTGTTTAAATTCTTGTAATACCTGGGAAACTACATTGAGAAACAAAACTCTCTTAAACTTGGTGTAGTTTAAAGTTCTCAGAGACTTTGTTGGTGTTCCTTTAAAAACAATACACAGGAAGAAATGGAGTTAACTGATCTGAATAATTCCTTGTACCCGTATTTAATTTAAGGCTCGTTATTATATACGTCCTTGTAATAGAACCATGGTCTCTTTAACTTCAAAATCTTTCCTGGGAATAACTACTGACATTATTAAACTTTGACAGGAGGCGCTACAGATTAAAATCCCTCAAGCTCTTCAGATCATTTTGTTACTCGCTTATGTATTAGCCTCTATTATTTATATATATATATATATATATATATATATATATATATATATATATAACTATATGTATATATAAAATACATACACAAATTTATATATATATATACATAATGCGTTCTGTGCCTTTTGTATTTGCCGTCTCTGATTACCCATGCCGCAATTTACACCTATGGTAACATGATATCAGGCTCAGATTACCGGGAGATAGTATGGAATCAATTTCAAATTACCCCTTTGGTAACTTGAGGGTGAATTCAAACTAACCCCCCGCAATTTTATATCAACCCCTTAAAGCATTAAAGTTATCCATGTGTTTTGAGATATCTATTCCACAAACAGACAAGACAATAATAATAATAATAATAATAATAATAATAATAATAATAATAATAATAATAATAATAATAATCTTTTGATTTTGGATTACAATCTTTTAGCTTTGTTCTTGCTCACAGACATACTCAATTCACTTTCTTAATTAATCAATTACTTGGGATTATAAGTTTTGAAGATCATTCGAAAAAAAGCCTTCCCTTGATTTTTTTTTACTTTGCTTTTGCTATGAACTAGTGTCTCGGTGGTCTTGAAGAGATCATCAGTTTTAGTACTGTATACAGAATCTATTTTTACATTGCTTAGAGTCCGGTTTTAGTGTGAGCTAGTGTATCGGTAGTTTGATAAAATCACCAGTTTTAAATATTGTATTATATAGTTTTCTGTAAGAGAAAACTGCTGAGATGGCTATTTGTCTGTCCGTCCGGACTTTTCTGTCCGCCCTCAGATTTAAAAACTACTGAGGTTAGAGGGCTGCAAATTGGTATGTTGATCATCCACCCTCCAATCATCAAACATACCAAATTGCAGCCCTCTTATTTAAGTTAAAGGTAGCTATGATCGTGCATCTGGCACCTGTGCCAACAACTCAGGCTACCACTGGGCCGTGGCTGAAAGTTTAATGGGCCGCGGATGAGAGTTTCATACGCCATACAGAAAACTACATTGCGCCAAAGAAACTTCATCGCATTTTTACTTGTTTACATTCTGTAATTAAATTCCAGTGCTATATGTTTCACAAATTTTGTTCAAT
>NC_089765.1:31686909-31724409 GCF_040412425.1 Macrobrachium rosenbergii
GTCGCATGATGGTGATGATGTTTGACAAATTAAGGAGAGTCAAAGCATCTCTGCTTCTATTTTTTTTCTATTAGCTTGATTTTTATTTGGCCTCGTGAGAGGCTAATATGCCCCCTCCCATCCCGTGAGAGACGCAGCATCAAAAAAGGTACATATACAGGGCGCCCCAAAAGGGTTGAGTCACATAGTGGAACAACCCCTGACATCAGTGGGCCTTAACACTGAGGTAAGTACAGTTCAAGCTAAATAAATATATATATATATATATATATATATATATATATATATATATATATATATATATATATATATATATATATATATATATATATATATATATATATATATATATATATAAAATCACATTTACATTCATATAAAAAAGATAGATGTTTGCGAGTTGGAATACGACACCCAAATATTCAAAATGTTGCACGTATTTGAAGTCTATACGTCCAGTTAAATCTCTCTTCAGTTGGAAATTCTGAGGTGTTCTGATGCTATTTCCCCCTAGAATGTTCCTTCATGACCTGAGACAACACTCGGTGATGTGGGTTTCGCTCAATGAATTCCTGTAACACCCAGTGCACTTCAACTGTAAAGTGTGTTAACAGGGCAATATTGCGTTCAATTAAAGTTGAAGCAACAATCTGGAGGACATCAATACCAGAAACAACAACAGCAGTAGCAATAACAATAACAATACCAAAGAAGGGTGTCAGCGAACAGCACTTAATATTCCGCTACGATAAACAAAGTTGAATGGAACAGGGGTCTCTACTCAACAGGTGCGTCAACGCATAACACTCGACCAGACAGTGCAATTCCCTAAAGAGCTTTGCATATGCTCAGGGGCACGAAAAGCAGCGCACGTATAACTTTGCATTTAGAAGAGCCCACGTCTCAACTTCCGCATGCATAAGGAAAGCGGAGGGAAACGCGACGCGAGACGCGGAATGAATGGCAATCCTGTCTAACGTGGATTTTGAGACAGAAAAACAATGCAGACGAGGACTTACCCTTTCCATTAAAATATTTACGTTTTGGTGTTAATTTACCTTCACTGTGATTAAAAGGAATGGTGAGTGTCTTGTCTTTCATACTGCTTCGTTTCTGAGACGTATTAATATAGCTTATTTGAATAGCTTTTTAAGGTCTCCTTTGAAATTAGTGTCCCCATTCTTCCTAAAGTACAAAGTCCGCATATTTACTTTTTGCTATTCTAATCCCTAATCCACAGGAAACATTACTTTTTCATATTTTACAAAAACAAGTATATACAGTATGCTCTCAAAACTGATCTACTTAATGGTCATCTACGATATATATATATATATATATATATATATATATATATATATATATATATATATATGTATGTATGTATGTATGTATATATATATATATATGTATATATATATATATATATATATATATATATATATATATATATATATATATATATATATATATATATATATATATATATATATATATATATATATATATATATATATATATATATATATATATTACAGTAGATGAACATCAGGCCTCAGTTACGAGAACATATATACTACCTATCGTATTTGGAAAAAAAAAAAAAAAAGACTAATGTTTTCAACACTGATTTGAGTAATTCAAAGCCGGTAACATAGGGCAAGTAAATGATGTTTTCCGGCAATTCTGTTTTCGTCACTTTCATTATCAAATGTCCCCACAGATCAGATTTACTGTAGCCAGTATCCAAAATATGAAATGGATTACACAAGTCCCTAACTGATTTTATGTTTTCTAGAAGTTCAGCATTGACAAAAGTAATGCTCACTGGAACACTGAGGAGAGTAAAAATATTTAATATTATGTACTGAAAAAAACTGTACATAGGGTCAAGTATTCTTTGCATTTCTATATACAGTACACTACATCCAAAAAGGGCAAGCAGCCATTTCCTTTTTTTAATTTTTGTTTCAAGCGTGATTTTGGGAGAAAGCGCTTGTTCCACCAATTTTTCCTATACCTCGGGCATAATAGCCAAAATGCCATCTACATACTGAAACTATGGTACAGATTTTTTAATAACCACAAGAATAATATTTTTCACGTAACTCACAAATTTCAGTGAAAGGGTGAGAGAAGGTTGCCAATTGCAATACCCAAGTTTGTTAACAGATTTTTCCAACAAACAAAGGAAATTAACATTATTTTAAGGCCATGGCTAGTCACTCTTCAAGGAGATAAAAGATGAACCAAAGAATTTCGGTAATCCATGTTAATATCCTTTACTCCTCGATTTATCCAGTTCCCCAAGTACTGTAAATCCTATCCAGCTGTTCCTCACCTGAAGGCTTGCAAAAATGACCTTCGGACGCATTAAAATGGATTTTTGCAAAACCGAGTCTTTGTAATATTTTGTTCCACTTTATGCTTTGCTCTAAAATGCCCTAATGTAAAGGCAAAAGATTTTGCACTCCATTGTTAAAATATCCTCATGGTCATATACTTTGTTTATTATTCACATCATGGTATTCCCGTGATAGAAGATACATACTGAAGATATATATATACTATATATATATATATATATATATATATATATATATATATATATATATATATATATATATATACACACACATATATGTGTGTGTATGTGTGAATGAATGTACAGTAATCTGCTAATCATAACCGGGTCCCATTTCTTTGCAGTGAAATTGTCAGTGATGTCTATAAATGATATTCCCCATTTGGTATAATAACTGAAAATTATACATCACAGGTTCTGCTTTCTCATTCTGTACGTTATTTCCATGCAATATTATGCGGGAACGTACAAGTAATGAGTTTTTGGGATTTTACAGGATTTTAATGAAGACATTTCACCATTCATATCAGGAATTTTACTAATTCCCTTACATTATTAGGAGGGCTCCCGTGTTTGGTACACTTTTCCTCCCGATATCCTTTGATTTTTTGAGGAAATGAAGTATGCACTTCAGTCTTGTAAGACCTCTCCAGCTCTCATTTATGTAATATCCACTTGTGGCGTAGTCATCGTGTTCTGAATAAGAAAATCTCTATAATCCTTAAAAGTCCATTCCTCTCTGTCTCCTATTTTTTTCCTTGTATTAAATGAGCTTTAGATTGTCGAAAGAGAACTAGGAAACTAAAAGACCATATCTATTATTTTGGTGGCATTGTAGTTTATATACTCTGTTCCTATATCGCCACATAACACAGTCATTGTCTTAATGCAAATTATGGAGAATAAGCACGACAAAATATTTCAGATTCACAAAAAGTCTTGCTAATCAGCTGACATCTTTTAACATATTTATACGGTAAACAGTAAACATGAAACGATATACTTGTATATATATAAATATATATATACATATATATATATATATATATATATATATATATATATATATATATATATATATATATATATATATATATATATATATATATATATGTGTGTGTGTGTGTGTGTGTGTATATACATACATATATATATATATATATATATATATATATATATATATATATATATATATATATATATATATTTATATATATATATATATATATATATATATATATATTCACTAATCTTAAGCTACAAATGTTTAATATAAAATTCACTCAACATCAGTATATACCCGCAGATCGAGTGAATCCGATATTAAACTAATCTTAAGCTACAAATGTTTACATAAAATTTCAACCTCAGTATATACAGTTTGTAAATATAAAAAATGAGAGAGAGAGAGAGAGAGAGAGAGAGAGAGAGAGAGAGAGAGAGAGAGAGAGAGAGAGAGAGACACACACAGAAATTTCATATATTAAGTCCTAATTTTAGTAACCTAATACTTAAAAATGCTAAAGCCTAACGTCCAATAAATACTGATAAGTAAATTTTAGTTTACCACCAGTAACAACTATAAATGATTTGTTGTTACTTGTGAATGCAATGGCTGCATATCAGTCTACTATTGTTGGTTAGTCTGAAGTCATGAAAAAATAAGATATCGACAACTCATAAAAAAAAATAAGATAACGATAACAACAACTCCTAACATTTTTTTTTTTTTTTTTTTTTTGGTGATAGCTGCTTCCTCCTTGAGGTGGGAAGTCTGCAGCTTATATGGCCTTTGTTAAAAAGGGATGCGAATGAAAGATTATCCCAGGGGTTTCATGTGTATGATGATGCGAATGAAAGATTATCCCAGGGGTTTAATGTGTATGAATATGAATCAATGTCCGAATGATACTGAATATGAAAAATTGTTAGAATGATATCAAAAACCGTTAAATGAGTTTTTGATCACCCCACGATTCATGATCAATACCATTATTACCGTGATCATCGTCGTCGACACCATTATCAATAACAACAATACTTCTCTCATTATTCTGGGGTAACGAAGCTGAATGAAGATATTATTATGACGCGTCGGTTTCTGTGTTTATGAAGGGGGAAAGCCTCTGGTGCAGATTGGATTCTAACTGTTTTGGTCTCGACTTCTTTTTTTATATCAATCCTTTCATTTTTGAAATAATGGTTAGTCCTTGCTCCAGCATATAGGTTAACTAAAAGGGGCGAACGAATGTACATATATATCATGACAGGTCCTACACAATTATGATAATTTCTTATTAAAGTATCACTTACGTCAGAACTAACTGTTTTGGTCTCGACTGCTTTTTAATATCAATCCTTTTATTTCTGAAAGAACGGTTAGTCCTTGTCCCAGCATAATGGTTAACTAAACGGAACAAACCAATGTATATATCTATAATCACAGGTCCTACACAATTATAATAATTTCTCATTAAAGTACCAATTAGTCAAAACTAAAAAACCTATGCCTCGGGTACCTCACTTTTTACCAGTTAGAATGTACAACATATTATAATTAGTGCTTTATTTTTTACTAAAACAGGTGTATTCCGTCACAGAAAGTTGTTCCAAATAATTATATATTACATTATATATATATATATATATATATATATATATATATATATATATATATATATATACATACATATTTACATGTATATGTATAAATTGTATATATAAATATATGTATATTTACATATATATATATACAGAGAGATATATATATAGAGAGATATAGAGATACAGAGAGAGAGAGAGAGAGAGAGAGAGAGAGAGAGAGAGAGAGAGCTATCAGTATCAAGTTGTTCCTTCTAACAAAGAGTGGTTCCTTAAAAAACAAAATGGTTAATTCATATTCATATTGTAGCTACTGAATAATGGATGAATACCCCCTGCAGAAAGCTTCCATATCATTGGTAAATTCAGAGGCCTACCAAGATGACTTATCAACAGCATGCTGGACTCCCCTACACAAACTGCAACATCCACTCCTATTCTTACACATACTTTCGCACTTATTGAATATTATTAATGTCCTTCACTTACAATACTTCTTCCACTACCGATTATTCATTTGTTTTACCAGCCTAAGTTCCTCAATTCATGACACATAACTGAACTGTCTCATTCCACCTATACTACCTTTTATATTAGTTCTCAAAATGTATCTAAACATTTCTCAGCCTTTCAGTTCTCCTTCTGACACAGGTACTACACAAACAATTCATCCTAATGGCTTCATCCTATTCCTTTTATGCATTCAACATCGACACTTCACTGCCATGCAGGAGAGCTGGCTCAACAATCTCTTCATATGTTCCAACTTTGGCTTCCATGTAGTTGCACGCACCTTGCTACATTCTTTGTTCTACTTCTTCTGTCATTTCCCCTTGTCTTACTCCACCATCATTTGTTATTTCCAAATACCTATGTAAATCAAGTACTCCTACATTTTTACCATCCATATCAACACCCATTGCTATATCCCTCTCTTTTACATTTATCCTCGACTTTCCTCTTGATCACATTTACTCTCAATTTTCTCGTCTGCAAACACTTTCAAATTCCTTCACTAGTTTCTTCAATGTCCCCAACTCGTGTACATCATCTATATATACCATATACACCAGCCATTCAACATTCCATTCATGCCCTTTTTCTTGTCCATTCAACATTCCATTTCCCTGCCTCACATTTTTCCGTAGAGATTTTAAACTGCTATGGAGGCATAACACCCCCTTATCTCAAACCAACTTGCACAGCAAACCAGTAACTCTAATTTCTACACATTTTAGCATATGCTTTGCCTCTTTCATGAAATTTTTAATCGTTCTCAACAACCCATTTCCTGTGCTATACATCCTCAGTATCTTTTCAACTGCCTCTCTTTTGATTCTGTCATAAGCCGTTTTTAGTTCCCACACAGAGCTTTTACATTTACTTTCAAACTTCTCACATAAATGTTCCATTGTATGCTCTTGACCTTAAGATCCGCTTCCCTTTGATTGTTAGTTACCCCTATCATCATTACCTTCATCTGAGGACAGTTATTTCTCTTAACCATTCCTTTTGAGCCTTTCCTCATCCACACAAACCACATACTAAAGTAGTCAGCCACTCATTCTCCATTTCTATCCTACTGCAGAATCTCAATTGAAATCCCATCAACTTATTGTGGCTTCCCATCCTTCCTTACAACATCAATAGTCACATCCATAAGCAGCCTCAAACTTTCAAGAACCCCTTCCATCCTTGCATCCTTCAACAAAGCTTAAAAATCTCACTCCGTTGGAACAGGGCTGCACTTCACCGCAGGAAGCATCTATCTCATTTGTATCTCTTGTTCTGAGATCCATTTGATCATTAACTTTTCTCTGTGTATTTACTTCCACCACCAATAACTTTTGTACTTCTAAGGTCCTCTTGTTCATTCACCCCTTTATTTTCTTTACTACCCTTCTTTTTTTCCTCTCGCTTTCTTCAATGTACTGGCGCTACTCTATACAATCCCCAGTATATCTATACATGGTCGTTTTTCTGTCCTGTCCTCAGATAATCTCTTTTCCTTCATTAAACCTCTCATTTCTTTATCCTACAACTTGGTGTTTTTATTTGTTCTTTATACCCTCCTGTACCTACAAACTCTCACTGTTGGCTCTATGATTCCTCTCTCAAAAATTTCATATTATTCATATACTCATATTTCTGGTTTTATTACCCTAGTCTCCTTTCCTTCTTAACAAACTCAATTGTCTACTTTAATTTTAGGACTGATTTCTCTTACCAAAACAAATATGAATATTCTTTGAAAATCTTGAATTTTTAACCATGAAGACCCTTTTAAAGCACATTTTCATCAGACTTTCTCGATTTTCTTTTACCCCAGGAATTTCATAACTATCAACCACATCATCTTCTGCTCTGTCACTTATTGTTACATCTAAGTCCCATAATAAAAAAACCATTTTATATTACCCATACCAACCACAGATAACTATAATCCATATTAATGTTTTTTTTTTTATTCATGGACCATATACTCTTACCAGCACAACTTCTGCCACACTCAATCTTACCCATACATCCTCAATCGAACACACTGTACCCTTTCAATCATTCCCACAGTCCTTCTGACACTACTAGCGATAATCCCCCAGATCTATACTTACCATCTTCCCCAGATACAATCGCAGTTTGTTCTCATTCCTGAACACAAACAACCCAACTAACTTTGTCTCATTAAATATTAAAACATCATGCCTTCCCACCTTAATCAAACCAGTCATAAAACACTACTGTCTCCTCTTCTGCACCACATCCAGATCCATTTAACACCCGGCTCAAGGCTTAGTATTTTGTTATTTTTTTCTTTCTTTTTTCTGTTTGCACATCCCCTCACTGTGACCTTATATGTACAGACCCGCATCCCACCACAGAAAGGACAGCCTCTTTACTTATTCCCGACACAGTTTTCTAGGTATACAGTGATACGCGAACACCCCCAAAACAACCCTATCCAACCCACCCACAAAAAAAATGAGGAGTGCACGCAAATCGAGATATTAGAGGTCATTGTGGCAATGAAATACATACATCTAGTAAAATATAGTATGTGTGTGTGTGTGCGCGCGACACCGTATCGTGCTTGTCAATTATGCGCAGAAGGATCCACAGTAATTTACTTGATTAGCAAAACGAATGTTTGTAAAAATACATTTCGTTTTGCCAATCAAGTATATTACCGTGACTCCTTCTGTACACACACACACACACAATATATATATAATTTATATATATAAATATATATATATATACATATATATATATATATATATATATATATATATATATATATATATACACATATATATACACACATATATACATACATACAGAGAGAGAGAGAGAGAGAGAATGTTTTAAAACTCACATTTACCAAAGTATCCACACTGCTTCTATGAGCTCTGACACAAGTCGATAAAACAAATATCACTTTCAGACAGATATCTAATGAAGAAAGGTACTCAGGTGCCTTATTTTTCTGCTTTCTAGAAACCATTACTACTTCTTCCTTCACTATTACCTCTAAATTTAGTTTTTCGTTTGACCCCAGCCTTTTTCTAATGGGATCACCCGTCATTCTTCGTTCTCCATAAATTTCAATACTACTTAGGCTTTACTACGGTGCCTGCATTGCTCTTCGCGCGATATCTCTTCCCAATTCTTTTCCTGTCTCCATTGATCTTGGTTTTTACGGGAATATCTTTAACTTTCATCATAGTATTCGCAAATGCTCATTACCAGATCCAAACCTAGTGACACCATCATTCGTGGTAATGACAGAACAGCGCAGTTACTGAGAACCATCGAAGTTTAATTTAAAAGTCAAAATTCTTAAATCTAGCTCAAGATAACTGCAGTTACACACACACGCACCCAGACACACAGATCAGCACAGATGCTACGAGCTAATTGGTGTAAAAAAGCAAACAATCGAGAATCAAACTCAAGCTAATCGCAGTCACAAGGGGAACAACTCTCTGAGGAGATTATGGTTTTCACAACACTGGTAAGAACTTTTGTAAGAAAATACTGCGCTTAGCCATATTAGCACAATCAGTGCTTTACAAAGTCCGATATTGTCTTTTAAACTTTACGTCACTGGCTGATAACATTGATCTATTGGGTTTTTCATCCAACGCACAACACCATATTTTATCGACTTCGAAAAAACTGCTTGTTATGAGTTCACATCCTTATACACACATTGACTTCAAATGTTCGTTCTTATTTCATCAAACTCGTTATCAATTTATTCTTTATTTAGCGATTTTTATTGTGAATACATTGTGAAGAGCTCCTTGTCTTTTCACATCTTGTAGCCTCGAGGAATAATAGATATGATACGTGTAAGCTAAGCAAGTTTTTTTTTAAGGCCTGGAGAAGTGGAGGGTTTTATGAGCATATTCTGACTACCACCCCTCACTTTTCTCTCTCTTTTTTTTTTTTTTTGCTAAAATGCAAGAAGGATTTTGTATTTCTAAAAACACTTACTGTGATTATTATCGAATACTATACCGTAGAAATCATACAAATAAAATTGCCGGTAAAACAATTTTTACCCCTCTCCGTTAATTTTCTAGCTATTATCCCACTCTCTCTCTCTCTCTCTCTCTCTCTCTCTCTCTCTCTCTCTCTCTCTAGGCAAAGAAAACTAATATTTCCACTGCAATCGTCGGCCAGGCTATTATGGCAGCACAAATGTACAACATACATCTATATATTTGACATAATGGCTATGGGATATCAATATTCCATTTGCATATAGATATACCTACTGTATAGCTTTCCCATTTGTCTCGTTTATTGCTTTTTCGCTGATCTTCTTCGTGTATTTCCATTCCTATTTATATGGGTGAAGTCTCTTAAGTTTTCAGATACACTATAAAAATATCTCTCTCTCTCTCTCTCTCTCTCTCTGTGATGTATAATAATTCGCTTGTTGAAACTGTTCCGTTACGTAATGGACAACTGCGTTTTTGTTGAACAAGGCTATATGATAAACTGAGCCCAGTAACTTTTGAATACGATATTTTCTTTGTTTATAGACAATCAAGGATGCCTATACTGCATGAATGTGTTTAATACAAATGTTATTTTGGTTCTTGTACAAAAATCCGTAACCCTAGATATATGTAAATTTCTATCCGTATATCTGAGTGTATGTATGTATGTAAAAAACAGTATACCAATATATATATATATATATATATATATATATATATATATATATATATATATATATATATATATATATATAATGTGTATATATACATATACATATATTTTATACACACACACATATATATGTATATATATTCCGTTTCCTCTGCGAGGTCGGGGCTCAAGATAAAAAAATACGAAAAAGTCACTATCCTTTTATCTTTTAACGATTTGTCAAGAATAGAAACCTTTTAGTTTCCCAGTTATTCCTTAACTCGTCTCAAAATCACATCAGCAGCACGTCCACCCTTTTACATATCCCATACACTTTACTTTCATCTTATGAACGTATTTGCTCCACCTCAACACTTTAGTACTTGCATTTAACATCCCTGTCACCTTACCAAATACTCTACTCTTCTTGTTCTTCTTTCTCCCACTCTTTCAGCAAGTTCAAACCATCCGAACGCATACTATGCATCGTTTCACTGCTGTTGTCCCTTATCACATCTTCATCCAATTTCCTCATTTCTCCCTTTTCATCCCACCTCACTTTGCTTGTGGAGAGTAGGTATGCTTGCTGAGTGCCCTAGCACTTTGAGCTTAAAAGACTATTGTTATTTCCCGTTTTTGTAAAATTAGCTGCGTTGTACTTAAAAGATATCTTTAGAAAATAGAAGCATCACTGTGGATAGCAAAACTAGAATTCAACAGTTGTAGACAAGAAGCTTACCATACTGCTTGATGCGGCCTTGGTTATATCTATAACATATGGCTACTGTTCTACATTCGGTGCAATAAGTACAACTCACTTTGTAAATAGAATGATTCATTGTATGGTAATGTTAGTACACTGTACATTAAAGAGAACTAATTCATATACCTAGTACGATATCTGAATTCCTTAAGCATCTACATATATCAAGAAAAAATTACATATGCTAGTAAATGTATCTCATTTTAAATAAAACTTATAAAAGCTAATACTAATAGTATTTTATATTAAGAAGTTATCGTCATTACTGAAAAACTGCAAGTAGTAATTTGCAAAAAAGGAACGAAAAACAGACAAAAAGGAAGACTACCTTGTGGGTGTTAGAGCGAGTGAGTCTGACATGAAAAATCTAAATATTAGACAAGAAATCCCATGAGAAACGTAAATTTCAGCAAAATTAAAAATATCGCAAAAAAAAAAAAAGGAAAAAGGTTTAATTAAACAGGACGGGAAAAGCTTCGATTAACTTACGACCTCCCGAACGAAAGGGCCTTAGATGGAAAGTGAAGTGGAGAGGAAGGTCATCGAGAGCCCCATAATGGATATGCTAATAAGGAGGCTTTACTTTTCTCCTCCTCCTCCTACTCCTCCTCCTCCTTTAGTCAGTCAGTAAGGGGATCAGGCCTCCCCAGCGCATTTGCTAAAAGCGATTACGAACGGAAAAGTGAGTCGGGGAAGAACGGGAAAAATCAACTGGCTGCTAATGGTAAGGCCGAAGAGGTTGAAGAGTAGGTCTTGTGGAACGAAGAAGTTGCGGAAAAGTTCCTCTAAGAGGTATCTGGGGAACGCTGGCGCTTCTGCAAGTGCACAGCTCCAAAAATCCTGTAAGATCGCATGTTTTGCATTTAAAGCGAAATTTAGATGACATGAACGCATTGATATGTTTGACAAAAAAAAAAAAATGACATAAGAAAAGAGACTTCGCGGACTGTCCTTATGGTAAGCAACTGCAACCAGCCAATTTCACAGTAACATGACTCGGGGGAGGAGAACCAAAGAAGCATTGCACACGTATATCTTACATTTCAAGACTTCAAAAACTTCTACCTTTTGGGGTTGATAAATACACCTTTTAATATTTACTGGTATGTGTTGCGAACATACTTGTTTTCTGTTTTTAAAAAATTATTATCTATAACTCCGTTACCATGCTACTGTTCACGAAGCGTTTATGTTCTGAACAAGCAAACGTAAAATGGCTGTAACTTGTCCAAAAGGCTTAGGTTAACAACCGAGAATAAGTAATGAGGCGAGATATGAGTAAAAATAAAGAATTAATATCGAGTGACTAAGTCAATGAATGATTATAAAAATATGAGCAAAGGAATGGAAAATTGAAAGAAACAAACAAGAAAATCCTCTGTTCACAAATTTACTTATTTCTTTGCAAACCATTTTCTAACTAGACAACACCTCAAATGTATTTTTCGTCTACCCCAAAGCCACAAGACTTCCCGCCTTCATCTCTTGTCCATCAATACGACGATATCCTGCCAAAGCCGATTTTGCTTAAGGGATTAGGATATATTTTGTCTTTGCTCTTTTCGATTCTGTTATTTAGAAAAGCGTTCAGCGTCTGACTGCGATCATGCTGCACATTCCTTCAGCATACTGAGTAAATAAACAAACAAAAAAAAATCCTTGTGAATAACTATAAAATATCGTCTACTGCTCAATAAGCCTAATCAGACCTGTTGATAACAGAAAACATTGAAGTTAATGGGTTTAAACACCGACCTAAACCTCAAAATATTTCTGCAGTAATAATATATTTCCAAACACATTATTTATCTGATGACTGACCTAGGTTTTTTATATACTTTCTATGAATGGCTGTCATATCTGACAGCTACTGCCGATGTCTCTTCGCCGATGAAAATAAAATAACTTATGCCTTCACCTTCGGCAAGTTTATACATACTCGTTTAGAAGTAAATCTGAACAAGCAAGTAAATCAATATATATAAATATACACATTTACACAAACACACACATACACATTTGCACACATACATACATATATGTATACATATATATAATATATATGTACAATAAATAAATAAATCCGCAACAACAAGCGGCGGTATCCTACCCTTACTGGAATGCCTAATACACAGCACTAGTAATGGGCTGAAGTGCAATGTGTACACAAAACCTACCAATATTTCTAACAATGTACATGTTTATTCTGGCTACAGCAATATAGAAATCAGTTTTCATATCCATGTTTGAGAGCATTACGTGTATGTAGTCTGAATACATTGATGACGATATATATATAATTAGGAATACAGGGAAGAAAATAAATTATACTGATTCTGTATTACAAAATACATGAAGATCAGCAAAAAAAAAAACTTTTTGATAACTACTGAGCAATTTACAACATAAAAAACTTTCTAGTACTATTATATTGTGATAATTTTAAATATACCCCCAACCTTTTTCAGACCTTTTGAATTAATGTAGCACTTAAGAACAATAACAAAATGAAACAAGCACTTACAAATAACTCTCTCGATTATGCTAAAGGATGTGTATACCAAACACCTAGTAAG
This sequence comes from Macrobrachium rosenbergii, assembly GCF_040412425.1. Lineage (NCBI taxonomy): Eukaryota > Metazoa > Arthropoda > Malacostraca > Decapoda > Palaemonidae > Macrobrachium > Macrobrachium rosenbergii. The sequence goes on from NC_089765.1 coordinate 31,700,375, forward strand.
TCATGAGACAACTTTTTTATATTGGTCAGGCTAGAAAGTCATTGAAAAAGAACAGAACAGCATAAAACAATGTATAAGACATGAACAGGTGAGAAGAGCAATTTTCGTTCATGCTAAAGAAAACAATCATTCACTCAACTGGGCAAAGGCAGAACCTACTTTATTCCAATAATACAATGGAAAGAAACAGCTGGGTCCAATTTTACAAAAGACGGCTTTTGAAAGAACATGAATACCACCCAAGGACTGTATAAATCCAATCCATTCATTTCTAAACATGTAAAATATGTAGCTTTTAAGGAAAGCTGTTCAAAAGGGACGAGCAAAAAGTGGGAGCCTGCCAGCACCGACAAACAAGATCTGTAAACAGAGCACTGACCTCAGACACTAACGAGTTTACTGCTCCACCTCCCTCTTCTTCCCATTTAAAGGGTGTGAAAATTTGCTTCCTAGTCGTCTGTATGTTCGTTTTTATTGTCAATTTAGCATGTATATTGTAAATTTCTACCACTGTATGTCAGTCCTCTTGACGATGTCTTAGAGAACCAAAGACCGAGCCGATCAGGAATTATACAGATTTGTTTCATTTTCCTGTAATATACTGTATGTGTAAATGTAAATACATAAATTTATATATACTGTATATATATACATATATATATATATATATATATATATATATATATATATATATATATATATATATATATATATATATATATATATATAATATATATATATATATATATATATATATATATATATATATATATATATATATATATATATATAATATATATATAAATTTTTATATATATATATACATATATATATATATATATATATATATATACAGTATATATATGAATGTATGTGTGTACATGATCATTTAGGGCAATGAAATCCACTTACTTTAAGAACTACAACATACCACTTTTATATGCAAATGAATATGAACATCATGTAATTATACCAGTGTGTGTGCATGTGTGTGCGTGTGAGAGAGAGAGAGAGAGAGAGAGAGAGAGAGAGAGAGAGAGAGAGAGAGAGAGAGAGATCGTAATTTGAGGCTGCTGCAGACCTCATGGTTACATTTTCCCCCATGTATATTTGAAGGTCAGACAAACGATCATTTTCATTATCCGAGTGTCTAGCGGCTGCAAAGGGAGTAATGGGAAACTGTGCGTTGCATACGTATATATGCACGTGAAAGAATACTCATATTCACAGACACCTACATGTGAATACAAGCGTGTGTGTGGGGAGAGAGAGAGAGAGAGAGAGAGAGAGAGAGTCTAATACCTTTTAGTTTCTGTTATGCAGTGAACTAGGTATTGATAAATCAAACAACCTGTAAAACGAGGGGCAACGTATCAGAAGATTAAAATGGAGTCGAATGACTCTTCTTAACCTTTTGACTCAAAGAGCTCATGAAGCCACAGAGAAAATTTAAAGTTAATTAAATTTATTCACCGGCATATTTTTAGAGTTACACATAATGCACATTGCTTGCATCTTGAGTTTACTCATTCGGCATACCTCATCCAACATTACATTGCATCTTGAGTTTACTCATTCGGCATACCTCATCCACTTACTCATTTCCGCAGCTGTCCTTTCGGGGCCCCCTACAAGATGAAAGCTAACATTTACTTGTATTTATTAGCATAAAATGTATAATACGCTCATTTAAGAGATTAGGCACTGACAACTCCTATAGCTTGGCTCTAAGTTTCAAAACAAATACTTTGAACCGAAAGACATACATGATACGACATAGAGGATGTCACTAACTACAGTTTACTGCCTCGTTTCTATCTGTAATATTCATGCTATCTCAAACGATGCTAGACGATGACAGCTACCACTTTTCCGTATGCTGCCTCAAAATTCATCACCCAGGCTTCATCTTTTTCAAGCTTTAATGCATATATATATATTCCACTACCTAGCACGTATTTAACTACAAATACTCAGGGAATACCTTAGTAGATTTTTCAATGTTGCTGTACTCTATAGTCACCCAAATAGTTCCAATAACAGCTAAATGACACTCCTACGTAAGAGAAAGGATTTTATAGTTTTTTATTGTTGCTTATTTTTAATGTACAGTAAAATATCTAGCAATTTACGACCATTCCTTCGGTTCCTACCTCTGCTTTTTAATCTAGACTTCTCACGTCATCTTTATGAAAGACGTGAAGTCAAACGAGCAAAGGAGGGATTAGAATCTAGGAAATGATGGGTCAGAGGAATGTCTAAATGTATATACAGTGTTGTTTGAAGGCTACCACGACAAAGAGAAATGCTGGTTTGGCTCAGAGATGGACTAAGTCAAGAGTAAAGGATTTACATGACAAGGATAGGACTCGCGTGTTCATATGCTGAATAAAGAATTTCATTCTTAATTTGCATCATACAGAGAAGTCATCACTGAAGTATAATTGTGTATATAAACTTGATTACACATATACATACATATATGCATACAAACATACACACCTACGTATATACATACATACATATATATGTACTATATACTATATATATACATATATAAATAATATAATATATATTTTTTCCCTCGATCAAGGTGGGTCAAGTGGTACACTGATACACTTCCGGTTTCCCATGATATTTGGTCGTATGATGTTACTACTCCAATGCCTTACTTCACCCTGGTTACCACCACAGCAGCCAACCAACTAACCGGTACATAATTCACAGCTCTGGGTGGCAAAGACACAGTGGCATTTAACAGGATCTGCCTAATCACTTCACTTTGCCCAGGAATCGAACACTGACCTTCCCGCATCTGACACCAGTGTTGTGACCACTTGACCACGATATATATATATATATATATATATATATCATATATATATATATATATATATATATATATATATATATATATATATATATATATATATATATATATATATATATATATATATATACATATATATATATATATACATATATATATATATATAAAATATATGTATAATGTATATATATAATATGTATATACACATGTGTGTATATATAATATATATACACACGTGTGTGTATATACGTATTAGATTTCAGAAAGCAGTAAAGGTAGACATTAAACTATGCAGCTGCAATTAACCTTGCTGAGCGAGCGTTATCCATTTTGTAATACCGTAGTATGTGGGAAGATGTGTAAATATTTGGGGAGATGATTAAACAGTGCAATGTTCATATATGCTGAATTGTCATGTTATCTATCTGTATAACAACAATGACTGATTTAGAGGATTCACTTCAATGTTAGCCTAGTAAGTAACTTCCGTCTACATCTTTTATGACTTGAATTGAACTGAACTGAATTGAATATAGAATTTAGGCCAAAGGTCAAGCACTGGAACCTATGAGGTCCTTCGGCGCTGAAACAGAAATTGACAATAAAAGGTTTGAAAGGTGTAACTAGAGCAAAACCTCGCAGTTGCACTATGAATCAACTGTTAGGAGACGGTGGAAAGTAAGATGGAAGAAAGAGAATATGAATGGAAGTACGGTAAAAGGAATGAAAGGGGTTGCAGCTAGGAAACGAAGGGACGCTGCACTGAACCTTAAGTTTTGCACTGACGGCAGTAACCCCACAGCTAACAAAACCGAGCTTCCGTGAGGAGGATTCTAATAGTCGTTTGAGGATTGTGACAATTAGGATGGTGACAACGGAAATTTTTTCTTTCTCTCTCTCGTGCTCTTCGACAGTGGTTAAAATTTTGCTAGCTAACAGCACCGCTCTACATGAGTCTGACAAAGAGACAATGCTCGTCATGTAAGACTTCTCACCAGCTACCAGAAGAACTCTTGATTATGAATGACTAATAAGGCACTGATGCCAGTACTCCATTGCTGTTAGTTTCAGTAATGATTTTCTGCTATTTCCCTTTCTCAGATGACAGCCGTGCAATGTGTTATTGTCTATGGTACAGTAAATACCGTAGATGAATTTCCACTGGTAACTTTCACTTTCACTACATCATCCGGATTCAGGATGATTGGCCCCTTAATGGAACAATTATCTATACAAAACGATTTTTTAATGTTTTTAGATTATGCGCCTGAATTATACATAATATATATTTTTACTTTAATTTATGGGTTAAAGTGTATTACGAAAAAATAAAGGGTTCAACATTTGCATTCTCATCTATGTTATGCACTTTTGGTCAGAGAGAGAGAGAGAGAGAGAGAGAGAGCTACCGCAATCAGCTGCTTGCTGTTCGTATTGGTTTCCTACTCTGTTTTCTAATTAACTGTAGTTGCACTTGCAGAAGTGTTTTTTGTATTACTTTTATTATACATATCAAACCACGCTTATCGTAATGGGCAATATTATTATTTTAATAATAAGCAAACATCTGCGCTGCTCTCTATGAAAGGTGCAATGTAATCGTTAAAAAGAATCTGTATCAATTTCTAAGTGCATCAGCTATTTAAAAATTCAGTGATTCTTCAATGTTTTTATGTGTTTTCCATAGAGAAGTACCAGTTATACTCTGTTATTTTTTCATTTGTTTTACAAAGCTTTCAGCAATTGGACATACTAAGAGCAAACATATTTTGTACCTTATGGAATTACCAATAAAGCTGTAAGTATGCAATCTAGGATACACAGACTTTTGCCCACGATTCTTGTGTGTGTGACTTACTTTACGTGCCAATGCTCAAACTTGAGTAAGAGGCCTTTTGCAATATTTGAGACTTATTTGGAAATTTTCCATAAAACTATTAGTTTTTAGTTTTCTGTAAAAGAAAACTATTGAGATGCTATTTGTCTGTCCGTCCGCCCTCAGATCTTAAATATTATTGAGGCTAGAGGGCTGCAAATTGGTATGTTGATCATCCACCCTCCAATCATCAAACATACCAAATTTCAGCCCTCTAGCCTCAGTAGTTTTTATTTTATTTACGGTTAAAGTTAGCCATGATCTTGCGCCTGACACCGCTATAGGTGCCAACAACACAGGTCACCACCGGGCCGTGGCTGAAAGTTTCATGGGGTCGCGGCTGGGAGTTTCATACGGCATTTTAGGCTACACAGAAAACTCGATTGCGCCGAAGAAACTTTGGCGTATTTTTTACTTGTTATAGTTTGTTACTAGGTATTATTTCATAAACAACTTATAATTAATTACGGCATTTATGCATTGGTTTTTGTTACTGTCTAAATAATTGCATCAACTTTTTTCTATGGGATATCCGCCGCAAATGTATAATTACTGAGATATCTGTGGGATGCAAAAATTAAACATCCTATTTGTTTCCATCTGCCGCTATATTTGTTTAAGAGGTTCTAGTTCAGTCTAATGTGCTACACTCTAACGTCTCCGTAATGACACTAACAACATTAGCCAATCACGAATGTTTTGCCAAATTTTTTCGTTACTTGACCAGTCACACCATTCCGTTAGTTCTGTCTTTTGTTTGTTGTAACAGTTCTTGTCACTGTGTGTAGTCTCGATTTAACCACGAAGCCTGGAATATACTTTTTTAAACTACTAAAAACCAAGTGATCACTTAGATGAGGGTGATAATGAAAATTAGGTAAGTTTAATTTTGGGTGTTTTAGCTACTATAGTATAACGTAGGAACTCGTTACTTTAGGTTACATTATATTGTTTGACAGACCCAGTTAAACTTTGTACGGTGCTGATCATTGAAATCACCATTGAACTTCGGATTTTCCTTTCGTTTTTTACGTTTTTCGAATGATTTTGATCGCAATTTTCGAATACTTTGTTAACTTATCACTACCCCTACATTCCATCAATTTCTATCTGGAACTGTGGCAAGTTCTTGTAGGGGTAATGTTTTATAATCTTATGATGTTGAAAGGGGATGCTGTATAAGTTTCATGTTAAAATTTTCCTTGCGTGTGACCTCATATTTTGGAGGATTTCCAAAATTTATGGTGTGCTATCATAATTCAAAAAAATCGGTGGTTGCAGGGAACACCCCGCCCCCTTTCAAAGACTGTATCGACATTCGTTATAATAAGATGATGATGATAACACTCAATAGTTTTCATGAACGCATTCTCATATCGCTTTATTACTCTACTTGTTCACTGGCGTGGTAGCAGAAAGTAAATATATGTTCAGACACTTGTAGAGTTTTTCACAAATTTCTTATCTTGCATTTTCAACGTTGCATGGTAACTCAAGAAACAGTCGCCTAAAAATCCAGTTATTACTAAATTATTCTTTCTCGCGTCTGAGACAAAAATAAAGTTGGTATTTCCTTGAATTAAACTGCGGCCAATTAAGATAATTATCATGGAACTTCATACATCAGGCAACAAAGAATGAAACCTAAAATTTCAAATTTCTTATTGACATTTTTATTTAAATTGTACCTTTCATCTCATAATGCCATTCTCATTTTTGGAACAACTGAATTTATATATAAAAGCTTTTTGGAAATCAAACGATAGTGACGTCTTTCATTAATAGGCAGTCAGGACGTGACACCTGTCATAGCGTGATTGGCTGCTTATCGTGATATCATTCATTAATATTAATATCAGAATTATGAAATATCTTATGCTGCATGCACAATGAACTAGCTGAACGACAGTGCCAGAGGTTAATATCAAAATCAAAGAACTTAAAAGAACCCAATTTTTTCTTCCAAGATGTTAGCTGTTGAAGACCAAATAGGGAAACATTTAAAATTTGGACGAATAAAAGAATTTATATATTTTCTCATTATAAACATGTCTTGGAAATCTTGACACTTTAATTGTTTTTGTGTATCTGAAGAAGGGATAGCCTGATGTTTCTCAGAAGTGAATTTATAGTAAAAAGTGATACCTAGAATTAAAAATAAATGTCATTTAGTTGAAGAAATTATAACAACAGACTTGGGTGAGGAGATCCAATGTCTTAAGAGTATGCCTGGCAACTGTGATGCTTAAAGTTTTGTTAACGTTTAATATCGTCCACCATAAATTGTACCCTGGGATCAATACAAAGAGAGTGGCAATACCTGCATAAGCAGTAAGATTCCTTTCAAAGCCAAAACACATGTTGCACACACATATATTATAGCAATTAATGGGCCAAGAACACTACCACTCGGAACACCAAAGATTACAGTGCTGTAATCGGTACAGTGCCCATCAACAACTATGTGCAATCTATCACTGCAAAATTAAATATTAATTCTAAAAAATGACACAGTCAAAAATATCATTAAAGTTACAGCCAATCATATGAATTTCATGACTAGAGTCTAGATTTTTTGCATGACACTGAAAGCTGAAAGAACGCCACAATAATCCAGTCTCTTGCAAAAATGAAACTGCAACTAGGGAACAAACTATGCATTACTTTCAGCATAGGCATTCATATGTTTTCCCTACAGAGACACATCAAAACCACATTTACCTGACGGAGTAACATTGCCAAATTCTCCAAATTCAAAAAGAACTCCTCGCTAACTAACGAAAAAGAAATTGGAGCAAGTACAACAAAAACAAAAAGGAGAATAGCATTTGTGTTCATACCTCCTTAAGAATGAAGGCTGAGAATAAGATTCATAATTTCACAAGACCCATAATCTAAACTAACTCGTCCAGCTTCAAGAAACACAAAGGAGCCTCATTAAGTTTCTCAATGCTTTGTTTACTGTCAAATACATCATCCAAAAGTTACGACATAAAATTCTAGAAACAAAAGATTCAATACCGTGTCGTTTCTCCTATAAACAAGAAAAACCAATTTCAGTTAATTATACTATTTACAACTTGTATCAATAATTTGTACGACCGCATACATTTCCTTTGAAGAATGACGGTCTGATGAACAATTCATATCAATCAGCACACTCATCAGCGTTAATTAGGACGTCAAATCATTCATCATGTTCATTTGATTTCAACTGCCAACGGTCATTTAGACTACCAACAATAACGAAAGTTAGCCTTCTACGTATAATTATGTTTCTGGTGCAATAACTACAGGACTAAGATTTATAAAACACTATTATTTAATATACATCTTTTTAACGTTTAGCAAAAATAATATGCGAGAAAACCTTCTTAATAGCATTAAGTCGTTATTTTTTTATTAAAGATAACGACTTTTATTTATAAAAAAAGAAGTGAAAGCGGGATGAGTTTTAAGTTTAAAGGTAACTTGCAAATAATTAAAGTGCTTTTAAAGAAGGAAAACTTCAAATACCCGCCTGGTTTCTCGGTCAAGTGAGGTGTGACGTACACGAGGGGACACATTTCGCGGCATTTGTTTATCACAGGCGACTACAGTTTATTACACTCCGACAAGGTCAATGCTTTCGCTTGGGGAGGTTGGAGAACTCTCCTTTCACAAGGCTGAGAATTCATAGGATGCAATGCCAACCAAAATTAAAAGGAACGATTTTAGCAGAAAAGTAAATGGATAGGTACTAGAAGGTGGCTGTGTACTGACAGAAGCAAACATGTGTAATGAAATTCAATGCTACATGAACGTCAAATGTTATCTGGAAAAAGTCAAGTTCACTGGTTATTAACATGGATGGTTTTGCAACATAATGACTTCAATTTTGTAAAGGTAAAACTGCGTCCAAATATCAACCAAGTTATCGTTGCAAGTTTACTAACAACACCGAAAATTGCTTCCATCTCAACCAAGTTATCGTTGAAATTTATTAACAACACCGAAAACTGCGTCCAAACATCAACCAAGTTATCGTTGCAAGTTTACTAACAACACCGGAAACTGCTTCCATCTCAACCAAGTTATCGTTGAAATTTATTAACAACACCGAAAACTGCGTCCAAACATCAACCAAGTTATCGTTGCAAGTTTACTAACAACACCGGAAACTGCTTCCATCTCAACCAAGTTATCGTTGAAATTTATTAACAACACCGAAAACTGCGTCCAAACATCAACCAAGTCACCGTTGAAAGTTTACTAACAACACCGGAAATTGCTTCCATCTTCATCACATGTCAACGATATTTACCTTCTCAAATGCTGTTCTTACCACTTTATTTCACAAGGAATCCATCCATTTCTCAGATGCTAAATCTCTTATTACGATATCTGATAAAGAACGACAGTATCAACACCGAATAAGGCTTCGACGAACATTATATTACTACTTTTGTGTGCAATTTTAATCTATGTCATTAACATGTGTTATTCATCCAGCCCACCCTAAAAGAATGCTATTATTCTTCATAGTCTTCAATATCAACAACATTAACAAGACCTCATAATACCTTCTTTTCATCCTGTTCCAGCAGAAGACTGAATAGAATTAAGAGGAGGCCGTTTCTCCTGTATGCAAGCCTGGAAGTAAACCACGTAAGCGCATTAGTTAACAACGCAATCTTCTATGATGAACAGGTTTTCGAAACCGAGAATGTCGCCATCAACGACAATTTAATTTCAAATGAACAGCTGACTCCACGTGCAGAATTAAATGACATCTGCCTTAGGCAAAAGGTAAGAAAACTATTAGTTGCAAAATCTAAATGCAATTATCACACCATCCTGATGGGTGAATATCCCAGAACAGAAGAGCCGCGGAGTCGTATTAACATTGCAAAGTTGCTCACCTCTGCATCGAAAGCTTCCATGTCCAGAAATATATCAAAACTTTTCATTTATATCCATCGACAAATGAAATGCTATCGGTAGGCTATAAGGTTAAATGGACTCTGTTAATCCCCTAAGGGATTTGCCCATTTCCACTGGATGTGTATTATTGTCATGTCCGAATTGTTTCTAGTTTTTCCAATTCGTTTTTATAGCGACGGGACACTAGCTGTTAACCTTTTAAGAAAAAAATACACGTTTGAGAAAACACAAATGCATACAAACGATTGTAGTTCGTAAGATCTAAATAATACTAACAAACATATAGGAAACTGGAAAACAGTTTGAAAGCAACATTGCACTCTAAATGCTAGTATTCAATTTGAAAAATTTTCAAGCAAAGGAGAGAAGTGAAAAGTAATAGAGATTAAGCTTTGATCCAAAGAGGATATCTAATAAGAAACAATACAAATTTGATACGAATAAATTTCCTATCTTGCATTCATCGATGACCAAATCATTGTGAAGAAACGTCTGAGTAAGACCCAAGTCGTTAAAACAACAGCGAAGAATAATCATTATTTCCTAAATCATGTCTTCGAACTCATGTGTCCAGTTTTACAAAAAACCTGATAGAGAGGAGATGCTAATTGCCCTCCAACGACTAAGCATGGTTCTTCTCACATTATGCTTTTGGATATAGTACTTCCCTTAGATATGCACATCATTTTTTTCATTGAAAACTTTAATATCCAAATCTTGGAAGAGACTATTTCAGAGAAAATCAGGGAGAAGTGTTTTGTCATTACAGCAGACATGAATCCGAGGACTTTAATTTTTCTCAGCCGCAGAAAACTTATTACCACATGGGTTTAATGACACTGAATTGGGACCTCAATTCACATCTGCACCGTTGTTCTTGAAAAATACGCTCACTACTAACAGATAGATAAAATATCCCAGGAGTCTGAACCATGATTATTCTGGATGTCACTCGAACCGCTCATAAGTGATGCTAAATGATTGCACGGGATTTCGTTCAAAATTCACTATCTGGCAACTAACATGCTGCATATTTTTCTCTTATTTCAATGCAAAAACAAGATTTTTTTCATAAAATATGGTCATAATATGTTTCGTAAGAGTGAAATCTGTCAATATCAAACTGTAAGAAAATATTGTATGACCAAATTTCGGAAAAACGATGACAGTATATTTCTAAAACTTTTGGCCATCCAGCACCGATGCGTTCGACAGAGAAAAATGATAAAACCTAGGTTCAAATGTTAAAATAATAAAAAATAATCGAAAAAACTTTTCACATTTTCATACTGGTTGCATTGCAACCATAAAATTCTAAATAATCCTATTTGAGTATTTTTACCCTTCGACGCTAAAAAAAGGATAAAAAAAATCAATATGAGTGTTACCTTAGCTAAAACGCATCCACCGATATCAACGGGTGGGCGTGGCCTGTGTGACGCAACCATCTGAGTGGTGGCAACATGAACCTGCTGGAACATAGGTCTACAATGTATAAAGACATTGAAATAATATTGACAATATTTATTTTATCAGAATATTAGTATTTTCATCAAAAACTAAATCGTTTGTGTTATATTTCTTAACTACTTCAAAAATAATGGTTTACTAGTAAATATACCCTACGCAATTACATTTTTGTTGATGTCAAGATTTTGTTCCTAGGCCTAGGCATCTGATTTTACTTTTACTTGCTAAAAATACCTTACACTTAGCAATCACATTTATATATCAACAATTCCTAGCCAGAAAGCAATTATGAAGTTATCTATACATTCTTGCACTGTAAGTTAGCATATGAATGAATCGATTATACACCTGAAGCAAACAGGACTTCCAAGAAAATAAATTCCTGGTCAGTTAAAGTGTTGCATAATCCTTGGCATTATTACTAATAAATACTTAGATTAATAGCTATCTTCTCAATATAATTTAATCATCATCTTTTATTCTTCAAAGAACAGGTAATCTCTAAAAGCAAATACTTTGGCAAACAGGGATTACATCCAAGGAACCTCAGATTATTTTCGTTACGCCTATACATCATTTTGCAACAAACAGGCAGCTTGAACATAGCATAAAACTTCAAAATTCAAAGAAACTTTTTGTAATTCATGTTCCTATTTTGAAAATTTTATGACTATTTTCTTAGGACTGCTGTTATAAGTTGCAGAGGTAGTTAAGAAGATCACTTAAAGTAGCAAGTTAAGCGAGCTGGCATTAATGAGACTACTATCCTTATCACACCAAGCTTTGATCTAAGCAATGTAAAAAAAAAATTAATCCATGTCATATAGGTTACGAATTACACTAATGCATAAAAGAGATTATATGCATACACCCATAGGGAAAAGTGTTACCTGTAAATTCGCAAACATATCGACATGTACGACATTGGATATATAAAAAAAAGTTTAACACTACTTGGCAACTGTTATAGTGAGTCTGAGATTTTGGAGGATACAAAAAGAATCGCGTTACGCCACTTATGAGCATGACTGTACCACCTGCGTCAGTTTGTCTGTCTGTCTACAAGACCCTTCAAATCTTTTTTTTTTTTTCTGAAATCCCACACTTTCTTTACCAAGAGGGTAGTCCAATACTTCCGTCAGGGTCAGGCATTGTTTTTTCTTTCCTTCATTATCTTCCGTCTTTCATGCCAGGGTTAAGAAATTCATTAAATAAATAAATAATTAGATAGACATCTGCATACCCGTACTGCAGTCGCAATATACTTTTTAAAACTGTTTCACTGAACTGATTAGGGTTTCAGCTGGATATCTATTAACCACTGTTCTCATATACTGGCCTTTGCCATGTCATTCCACAATCTTGGTGTGGCAATCCCTTGACTGAGATACACTCAAGCATACTTTCATAAGATTACCAGTATCTAGTGGTTGTCTATATATTTACTTTGTTATTTATTGCATGTTAGTCATATATCATTTAGTTCTTTTTTTTAAATGTGAGACCTCTATGTTGCGATTGTCTAATAATAATAATAATAATAATAATAATAATAATAATAATAATAATAATAATAATAATAATAAACTCTTATAATCATAAAATTCAACAAAAAATATGAGAACACACCAACAAATAAGCAAAAGGAAATAACTGCAGGGCGCACTTCTTAAAACTTGCAAATAATACACTGAAAATGTGTGTATGTATTTACGAATCACAACAATAGTTTAAATCGTACATTTCAGAATTTCCATCAAATGAATTAAAGCAGAGGACGAAAAGGACGCAGCCATGATATTTTAATATAGATATGACTCACTCCAAAAGCGCTGCAAGAAGTCTCAGAAGAAATGTCAATACGGCATAGGAAAGGGCTCCCTCTTTTCTCGGGGTATTGCATTTTTAAAGTGAATCATCCAACTCAAACCTTGATTTTTTTTGGCACACTTGTTATAAATTCAGATTTGCATAGCGAATCTGCTTACTGAACAACTGATTAGGTTAAAGAAAACTTATGAAATAAAAATGTATTAATGAGAAATAAGCATAAAAACATGAATCAACGGCTCCAACGTCAAAAGACAAGATCTTTATCTACCTCTGAACAACTGTAGGCAGAAGAATAATATAATATATATATATATATATATATATATATATATATATATATATATATATATATATATATATATATATATATATATAATATATATATACTGTATATATATAATATATATATATATATATATATATATATATATATATATATATATATATATATATATATATATATATATATATATATATATATATATATATATATATATATATATATATATCAATTCACGTTACAGTACCATGGGAATAACTTACTCCCAAGTGGAATTAGAACTGATTAGTACTTCTGCGCCGGTCAGGATTCGAGCCTGGGCCTTACAAAGGGTAAGAACGGCAAATTTTCTAACTTATATATGGGAAAAACAGAAGGAGAATATGGTGAACACAGACAACTGTAATTCATTTTAATGGGTATTTAAGGGATGCTTTGGGGGCATGCAGGATCGTAACCTTCTTGTAACTTAGGTGATATTTACAACAGAACCAGGGGAAGGCAATAATGACATTAAGTACGAGAACGAACTGCATCATCTAATTTTTTCCAAATGGCAAGGAATTTAATTCTGATGTTGCCACCAGGGCGGCAGACAATTTTTGTTTGCCAGATGTAATTGAGAGACCGGGAGAGCCACAGTCTAAGAACGCATTTTAATTCATTTACTTAGTAACTACTATGCTACCTATTTTGGTACAGTTCATGATGAAAACGCATTCAGAGACTTCCCACGGTCCCAACAATACATATGTAATCATATCACTGAAATCGAAATCATGACTTCTTAGAGTATCAGCATTTCAAATAATTAAAATCAATGTTAGAACAGTTTTTAATTAAAAATCATGAAGTCTACAGAGAAAAAAGCGCCAGCCCTGACGTTTAACATCAGTCCCAAAGTAACAGATCATGAAGTCATATTCCAAATAAGTAGCACTGAACGTCCTTGGTGCATACAGGAGGTCTGTGGCCTGAACACAGAAAACAGCATCAACAATCTTCGAGAGTCACTGCCTTGGGCTAATCGCCCCATGAATGCTGAAACAGTTGACATTTTGGCTGTAGAAACTCCACTATTCTTTATCCCCTAGTTAAACCCAAGGAAAAAAAGCAAAGGAAATTATAAAGTCTAGAATGAGGTGTAAAGTGAGCATCCCCTACTACATCCTGTAATGTGAACCGTGACAAGGAAAAACGCTTTGCTGAATTCCTGAAACTGTCACAAAGATAATTGGTGCTCATAGTGCCAATGTCTGAATCTTTCCAAGAGAGACTACCTGAAATCATCACGTTGACCACTAATTCCTCACTTCAGAACCAACAGAAATACAGGACTATGTAGTCGGAAGACCAGCTATTCAAGATCAACAACTGAAGAGATATAATTATTATTATTATTATTATTTTTAGAAGACGAACCCTATTTCATATGGAACCATCCCACAAGGGCCACTGATTTGAAATTCAACTGCCAAAGAATATGATGTTCACTGGAAAGAAGTAGCAGAAGGTATTAGAAAATACAGGAAGAAGAGACCATTTATTAAAAACGAAAAAGTGAATTGACAAATTAATGAAAAAGTAGACAATATGTAAGTAAATTTTTAAGATATAAGATTTGTTTTTAGATAGTAATGCATTGTATCTTCGCTTGAATTTTTGAGGTTCCAATTACAAATCCTCAGGAAGACTGTTCCACAGACCAACGGAATGAGAAATAAAGGACCACTGGAACTGAGAAGTTCGACAGCAAGGGACATTTACTACATATTGATGCTGCTGTCCAGCAAATCAGGGATCAATTGTGAATGTGAAAGATCTGTTGAAATACAACTTATGAAAAACTGACAAACAAGAGACCAACGGTCAGTGGTTCAAGTCATAACTGCTACCCTAGAACAGTATTCTAGTAAAGGAATAACAAATGACCTAAAACAGGTTGCAATGATTTTATCACTATTATAAATTTATGAGGCCTTACATAATTATACGTAACTTCCATGCAGCATTTGCTGACGCTTTCATTAGATGTTTCTCAAAGGTTATATGTGAGTCAAAAGTTACACCGAGTATAGTTAAAGCTTCATACCCCCTGACAACAATATTCACTAATCCGCTCCATTTCACGATTGAGACTGAAGGCAGCTTCATTTCTCACAAGTGGAGACTATTACACCCACAAGTGTTGAATCATCAAAATACTGAGCAATCTTGTTTTCACTCTACAAATAACAGTGGACCAAGAACACTACCCCGTGGAACTCCCAACGCAATAGGTCTTGGTTTGCTAAAGATCCAATCAACAGAAACTCGCTGCTGCCAGCTTGTAAGGATATCTTGTAGCAGTCCTAAAACATATTCACCCATTCCAAGATTCTGAAGTTTATAAATTGGTGCCTTATGATTTACTAAATGAAAAGTAGCACTAAATTCTAGTCGAATTACTCTACGCTCAAAACACTTATCAAAGTTCTCTTGCAAATGGCATGCCATATCTAAAAGAGCATCACGGGTACATAACTGTAAACCCAAAAAGATCAGAGGTAATTCACTGAAGAGAATAAAAATCTCAACTTGTGGGGATGTGCTATGGGATTATGCCTATTTACACCAAGAGAATATTTATATTACATGGACACACATGTTGGTGCGAATGTGACGCCACCTAACTTTCATCACTATGATACCGCAGCTGTAGACTGGAGCTCTCAAAGTACCACAAACACTCCAGAGCAAGAAGTACTTAACGTTACCATTCCAACCACCCTGATGTCACATCCCTATTTCCAATACAGTACCTTCCATTACCCACCAGGACTACAGCATTCACCAAGAGAAAGCAGCACAGCCATTTTCAGTGGTCATTCTGTCATTCAGCTACTGACAACTGAATCAAGAGAATCAGAAATTGATGACAGCCATTACATCAAGAACAAACGATTTAGTCATAAATCCTGTACTTACCGTGTCATTCTACAAACTTATGCAACATACAAACACACACATGTATATATATATATAAATGTCTATATATATATATTTTATATATATATATATATATATATATATATATATAAATGTCTATATATATACATTTTATATATATATACACTTATTTGTAAAAATTATCATTTCCCTCTATCTCTTGAGTTTTTGCTTCCAGAAGATAAATCATCTTATATATTTTATCCTGCGTATCAGTCTGTCTCTGAAATATTAAAAGTATGACTCAATGAGTGCAGACATAACAGTAATATAGGGTAAGGCACTGACTGGGGGAGAAATATAGGTGCAATGAAGCTGTGGTGGTAAAGATATCAAAGCTAAAAATGGAGATCATATTCTAATGCAGTTAGGTCATGTGAAGAGAATGGAGGGTGATAGGTTGATGAAAAAAGTACATAATACGGAAGGTTTGAAAGAAAAGGGTACATGGAGACTTAAAAGGTGTTGAATGGATGGACAGGAACAGAAGGATCTTAACATTCAGAATGCACAAGAGTGCGTACAAGATACTGGTGAGAGAATGCTCTGGTGATGATCCTGTTGCGTAGGTATGTAGAGCAGTCGATGCTGCGGAAATTTTCTGTACAAGAGGTTCGTCCCTTATCCAGCAGAAGCAATGAGATTAGCACAGCACAGTAATGATTAATGACAGAGAAGAGGAACTGCAGAATTAGTGAAAGAATTTAAGAGTAATTCCGAGAAGAGACAACAGAAAGTAAATCTGAACAAGAATATGAGAATATGAGGATAAATGAAAACAGCAAGAATGAGCAATGAGTGCTATGATGTATGGTGGGAGAAGTGAAACGGTTGATTTCTATGGGTATATGGAAGAAACTACAGCAGATGACTGTAGGAAAGATAAGAGATGAATCACAGTATAAACAAAGCAAGGAAGGGAACTGACTGTGTGAAAAATATTTGGGAGAGAATTTGAGCGTCTACATTAGTGTTTATTAAAGTGCTGTGTTCATGTGCAAAGCTTGTGAACGAAAATAGATTAAAGCTGTAAAGATGAATATTACTGTATACACAATATATGCGACATATGAATAATTGGAAGGATGAAAAATATATAGACACTTAGAAAAGATAAAAAGTTTAGGATAGGTAAAGGAAATTAGAACGAGAGGATGGTGAAAAGTGTATAATTCGTAGGTGTGAAGAGGAATGGGGAGAGGATGGTCTAGAGGATACTGATAGATGGCACGGAACGGGATTGGAAAGGATGAATCTTAATATCCATAACGTGTGTGTGTGCTTACTAACCAGAAACGATTAATGCAGTGTGTAGGAGGATTTAAACAAGGCTAATGATCCTTCTGTGTAGGTGAGGATGTCTGATTCACCACTTAACGAATGAATATTGCAGTGATAATTTTGTCTGTTTTTTCTATGTAGTGATCCTTCGTTATAACCCTTGTTATATATATATATATATATATATATATATATATATATATATATATATATATTATATATATATATATATATGTGTGTGTGTGTGTGTGTGTACATACATACATACATATATATATATATATATATATATATATATATATATATAAAAATATATATATATATATATATATATATATATATATATATATATAAAAGTAATAACTTGGTCCTACTTATCCTATCGTTCCGAGGCTTCCCAAAAGGGCCTTATGAAATATGGAAGACCCAAACAGGTTGAATCTGTGTGAGTCGCCCTCGGCAACATATCGCAATTTTATACTTCAGCTGGTTTTATAACCTTGATTTCGGTACCGCTCAGGGATTTTCTCGTTAAAGTACTATTTTCCCCCATTTTTATTTGTTTATCTAAAATACATACAATATTTATCTATTAGAGGTAAGGCATTATGTAAAGAAATAAGCAATTATATTTTCATGGTAGTTCCCCTCATGTAATTTTTCTACCGACAAAATAAACGTCCGTTTGTTTACGTGTAAAAATTTAACCAGTAGTAAGATAGGAGTTGAAATTATTTCATATTATTATTATTATTATTATTATTATTATTATTATTATTATTATTATTATTATTATTATTATATGATTTTAACTTTAAGGGATACGTATTCATGAGTTATGTAGCAAAATTGTTGGGAATCATGAAAAATTCCTTGTGCTAAGAAAACAAAGAGATTACAGAATGGGGATATTTCCTTTTCTTATTGTTTCATTTTTGCCATGCTACCCCTTACGTAAGGCTTTTCTATAAGTGATTTTTTCACAGAAACTCCGAGAGAAAAAATTTCTTTTAGTAGGCAGAGGTTTCATACAGATCTTAATAGTATGGAACATAGCTGGGACCTATGAAGTCATTCAGCGCTGAAACGGAAATTGGCAGTAAGAAGATTTGAGAGGTGTAACAGGAGGAATACCTCGCAGTTGCACTTTGAATCAATTGTTGGGAGAGGTTGGAAAGTAAGATGGAAGAAAGAGAATATGGATGGAGGTAAAGGTAATAAAAGGGGTTGCAGCTAGAGGCCGAAGGGACGCCGCAGAGAACCGTAAGTAATGCCTACAGTGCACCACATGAGGTGCACTGAAGGTACTACCCCGCTACGGGGAGCTCTTAGATGTGAGAGAATTTTTTATACAACAAGCTCTACATTGCAACCCGAAACAGACCGACATCCGTCGCCGTTTTCCCGTATTTGACAGTTTATGAGATTACATAATTTTCCGGGTCACGACGGGTTTATGATGTAACATTCTACAGGAAACGACATAGCCAAGAGCTTCTTGGAAGAGGTCGGGGCCATTATAAAAGCAAGTCTTGACAGCAGAAAAACCACCATTTTGCAAAAAGGTGAGATTGAATGTATGACATCGAATGCTACTTTCATTAGAAAAGACATTAGGACTAGCAGGTTTGCACCCTTCTTCATCCATATATAAACATAACACTGAAGTTTATAGCTTAAAACATCCATGTATGTACAATAATGTCCATTAACGCAAAAACATGGGACAAGGTTTGACTGAGTTTTATCTCTAGTTCTTAAAATCTCGTCTGATAAATTTTGTTCACACAGAACTATGAAAATCTGATTTAAGATCTATTCAATAAGCTCATCAATGCTGATTTCTTCCTTCTACATAAGAGACACTTATTTTTATTTTCCAACTCTAAACCATTCGTTGCTTGCTATAAAAACTGTTGCATTTTTATGGTAAATAATACTGAAATGTAATCATGGCATTCCGAAAATTTGCTACATTTTTATTACTGAAACAAACTTAATCAAAATCATGTATTTACACTAGCGCCACACACTAAATGTCAAATGTGACATCACAGCATATGAAAATTTTGGTCAACAAATAAAAAACATGTTTAGTAAGATTTTTTGCGAGAGGTCACCAACGGTCGTAAAACCTATCATTAAAAGTGCAATGGGTCAAGAGAGAGAGAGAGAGAGAGAGAGAGAGAGAGAGAGAGAGAGAGAGAGAGAGAGAGAGAGAAAATCTATTTCTTTTCCAGAAGCATAATCTGGGACGAGTGTATTTAAGGTTCGTGTACAACTGAATACGAGATCGCTTTATAGAGCCTGAATTGTACTTTTGCGTCTACAGAATTTAATCAATTAACAATGGTACTGCGAAATTTATGAGCGCTTCATGAATACCTACATTGTGTTTGTGAGAGAGAGAGAGAGAGAGAGAGAGAGAGAGAGAGAGAGAGAGAGAGAGAGAGAGAGAGAGAGAGAGAGAGAGAAATGAAGTCACTGAGGGAAAATGTTTTTACAACCACCTATTACTTATTGAATCACTTACGATTTTGTAATCTTCCCCTTTCGGTAAGCCCCTCTGTTATTGCTTTAAAACAAGGGCTTGCTGATCCTGAAACCCCGAGGGTGGAAGTTTCATGCCTAAACTCAAATGGCTGCGATTCACTGTAATGGAAATCTATTCCAGAAATTCCAAGTTCACGGACATAAAGAATGCAATGAAAACTGGGGACATCCTCAGGGGATTAAGAGAGTCCATTTAATTTTATGGCCTACCGATACCATTTGGTGCTTTTGATGCACGTGTGAGCAACTTTAAAATGTTATATAAAGACCTTATTAACACGGCTTCTCGGCTCATCTGTTCTGGAATGTTCACCTCACTGGATAGTATGGCAACTGCTTTGACATTTTTCAGCTAATCATTTTCTTACACTCAACCCTAGGCAGGTGTGATTCAATTCTGAAAATGGCATCAGTTATGCATTTAAAATGTGATATTGGCAGAAGAGCTGTCACCGACTGCGATATTATAGTAAACTGTCGTTGGTGACGACATACTTTGTTTCAAAAACCTCTTAGTCATGAAAGGCTATGTTGTTAAAGACTGTTCTTATGTGGCTTACTTCCAGGCTTAAGTAAAGAGAGGAATAAAAAGCTATCCTCTTCAGTCTATATTTTGCCTTCTACTTGAATTGGATGAAAACAAGTAATTAAGAGGCCCAGACACAGACACAGGTTCATGATCAGAAGGAGACACACGTGATCAACTCTAAAATCTTTATGCTGTGCCGCATCCAAGCTGGCCCACCACCCAAATGTGAAATGCAGGAGTGCATGCTGGCTGTCCAAGGTAAGCCCACACCAAGCTGTGCATGGGTTGGTTTAGCCCTGAGCAGTACATGGGCTGGAGTATCATTGGGCCTTGCATGTTCTGACCCAGCTGAGCAGGCCAAACTGGTGTTAAGCACAAGAATACAACCATTCCCATGATAGTCTAGAAACTGATCATGAGAATGTTCCAGGACCAGCCTGTGAGTCCCTGGTGGGCTGAACAACTAGGAGTCCAGGTAAGTACTGACTTTCCCTATGTTTCCAAAGAAACATGAGCACAAGCAGTGTCAAGTTCAGTGCTCCTCTCCTGAGATCAGCACAGGAGTGACTAGGAGTGACCAGAGTCACACACTGGGAAGTAGAGCCATAAACCAAAGCAACCATCTCTCCCATGATCTGGAGACCCAGCAAATAGGTACCAAGATTACCATCATGCCCTATGAAGGGATGGCAATTACAAGAAGACTTCCTAGCCTTCTTGCATAGAGCTCCTTTCTGGGCCTTCTTCCTATGCTTCCAACAGTGGAGATGAGGATGATGAGGAAGGAGATGAGGGGGAAGGTGAAGCATAGGAACACTTCCAATAGGGGTCAGCTCAACCTCAACTTCTACACCATCCACAGACAAGGATTGTAATCAAAGCAGCTACAGTAGGAGCAGCAGGTACAACAACAGATACACAAGCAGAATTGTGAGGGGATGCCAAAAACAATGTGATGGGGTCCTGAAACACCAACCAACAAAAGGAACCATATGCTCAAGGAAGGTGAACAAGGAAGGCTGTCCCCGAATGCCCAGGGAGGACCACAAAGCTTTCAACAACTTGCTTGTCTCTTTGGGTTGTCTCAATGTCACACTATCAGAAGCTTAGGAGGTGGGTGCCAGAGTAGGGGGAGGAAAGGGATAGTAATTCCCTTGCCTCAGCTCTATGCATAGATCAAAAAGCTTGATCATCATTCTGACTATGTAGACCCTCCACAATTGTGAAGAGTATGAGTGGATACAGGTCCAGGAGGGAAAAGGGAACAGGTTAGGCACACTACAGATGAGAGCTGATACCAGCAGTGTGTTGTCCTTGGAAGATATTGAAGGAACCTTCTCCTCCTCATTCCTCCTCAAACCGTATCTGTCCCACTGGGAAGGTGACAAAAATCAGGGATGACAAATAATTCTGACCTCTGCAAGATGAACACTAAGAATGAGGGTCAATTTAATCATTACATCATCAACAGCTAACTTTTTTTTCACTTATCCAAATTAAGAACTGTTTCTCAACCTCTTCACTCCTTTGGTAACATCAGCTGTTTCAATGGCCTCATTAAATTTTACCATAGTAGCAATTGTTTTGCAACTCCATAGTCCTTCCCCAGATCAACCCCTCAAACACCACTTTCACGTTTTTCTATTAATATTTCCTTTTGAATTGCTTGCCTTCTTAAGGATCATGATGATTTATGGACAGTATAATTGGTCGGAATTAGAATAAAAAAAATACACCTAAGGTCACAGACGCAGTTTAGCAATGACATACTCTGAGCAATGCCCATGCAAAGATTGAACCGATAAATTCATCTCAGCCATGAAAAAGTTTAATCAATTACATGTTTTAGCCAGTCATCTTTGTCTGTCATTGAGCCAAGCAAAAGCCCATTAGCAGAACCAATTTTTTCCTCACACAAAACGTCCTTTAACCAAATTGTCCATTATTTGAGATGTCTGTTAACCAAGGTATGGCTATATATATATATATATATATATATATATATATATATATATATATATATATATATATATATATATATATATATATATATATATATATATATATATATATATATATATATATATATATATATATATATATATATATATATATATATATATATATATATATATATATATAATATATATATATATATATATATATATATATATATATATATATATATATATATATATATATATATATATAATATATATATATATATATATATATATATATATATATATATATCTTCAGCCTGATCAAATTTTCTTCTGATTCTAGCATCTTCAGCCTAATCAAATTTTCTTCTGCTTCCAAACGTCTAAGCTCTGCTCCTGCTTCACCATTCTATTTCTTTTGCTCTTGCTTATATGTAAACTCTATTTCAGCTGCAATCAACAATTCTTGTGCCTCATTTAACTCTTTGTCTATTTTCCAGAGTCCATCAATGCTTGATTTGCAATACATTTGATTTCTGCCTCAATCATATCACTAGTCACACATTAACCCCCCATGCCACTGCTTAAGCAATCCACTGTGCCTTAGTCAGGTTGAATTCAGATAACTCTTGGATGGATGGAGTTGCAAAAACTTCTGAACTTCAAACGGAGCCATTTTCTCTAAGCTACTCAACTAAATAATTTACAATACAAAACAACTAAATGGTCATTCTCCTATCAAAATATATTCCTAACACCACCAGTATAATCCATAAACCAGAGTGATATTTTGTTTTGTTCTCTCAGGTCTGGGCACCAAATAATATTGTCACAAAGTGTACCAAGTACCTGGTTATTACTCAACTAGTCACAAAATCCAAAAATTTACCTCACTTCAGCCAGATACCTGAACTCTCATAACAATAAAATTACGACTGAGCACACTAAAGGTAACAGCAATCCCTTAAAACTTACTTATCACTTGAAAAATCAAACTAAGTTTATCAAGATATGTGTGAGGTATTAAATATACTAGAGGAAAAGGGCATCACTCCATCAAGGAACTCTAATTGTTTTCCTGGTCTTAATTCACTTCAGTAAAACTGAAGGGAACAATACATGTTTATCACTTTGCCTTATGTACACACAAATAACCCTATTCACTGGTGGTCAGCAAATGAAACAGTGTTTAAAAACTTTAAATACAAAAATTTATTTTTTATTTCAAAATTTATAATAATTCACAATCTGGAAAATTTACCATTACTTGAAAACAACACAAGATTGAATTAATTCTTAAACAAGATTAATTCACAAAACTTTAATTTCTCAAGAAATTACATTAACTAAGCAAAATTTAAACTATTAAGAATTACTCAAGATTTGAAAATGAAATCTTAACAAATGAAAATCAAATCAAATATGCAATGTTAAAGTATCCAAATATGTAAAATGCTAAGTAAATAAATGTTAAATCACCAACACAAACATGAGAACACACAAAAATGCACAAAACAAGAACACACAAA